>NW_027664060.1:62500-162500 GCF_964034855.1 Anser brachyrhynchus
CTGCCATCAAAAAGTGCTCTCAGCGGAAGCCTTTGGGTACACCTGAACTCCCTGGGGGAGCCTTTACGCAACCCCACACTCAACAGGACTCTGCGTCTTCACTCTTTCCTAACAACCCTAAACATAACCCTAACCGCAACAAGAAGCTCAACCCGAGTTAGACCCGAAAAAACACGTACGGTGCCACTTTCTGCCATCAAAAAGTGCTCTCAGCGGAAGCCTTTGGGTACACCTGAACTCCCTGGGGGAGCCTTTACGCAACCCCACACTCAACAGGACTCTGCGTCTTCACTCTTTCCTAACAACCCTAAACATAACCCTAACCGGAACAAGAAGCTGAACCCGAGTTAGACCCGAAAAAACACGTACGGTGCCACTTTCTGCCATCAAAAAGTGCTCTCAGCGGAAGCCTTTGGGTACACCTGAATTCCCTGGGGGAGCCTTTACGCAACCCCACACTCAACAGGACTCTGCGTCTTCACTCTTTCCTAACAACCCTAAACATAAGCCTAACCGCAACAAGAAGCTGAACCCGAGTTAGACCCGAAAAAACACGTACGGTGCCACTTTCTGCCATCAAAAAGTGCTCTCAGCGGAAGCCTTTGGGTACACCTGAACTCCCTGGGGGAGCCTTTACGCAACCCCACACTCAACAGGACTCTGCGTCTTCACTCTTTCCTAACAACCCTAAACATAACCCTAACCGCAACAAGAAGCTGAACCCGAGTTAGACCCGAAAAAACACGTACGGTGCCACTTTCTGCCATCAAAAAGTGCTCTCAGCGGAAGCCTTTGGGTACACCTGAACTCCCTGGGGGAGCCTTTACGCAACCCCACACTCAACAGGACTCTGCGTCTTCACTCTTTCCTAACAACCCTAAACATAACCCTAACCGCAACAAGAAGCTGAACCCGAGTTAGACCCGAAAAAACACGTACGGTGCCACTTTCTGCCATCAAAAAGTGCTCTCAGCGGAAGCCTTTGGGTACACCTGAACTCCCTGGGGGAGCCTTTACGCAACCCCACACTCAACAGGACTCTGCGTCTTCACTCTTTCCTAACAACCCTAAACATAACCCTAACCGCAACAAGAAGCTGAACCCGAGTTAGACCCGAAAAAACACGTACGGTGCCACTTTCTGCCATCAAAAAGTGCTCTCAGTGGAAGCCTTTGGGTACACCTGAACTCCCTGGGGGAGCCTTTACGCAACCCCACACTCAACAGGACTCTGCGTCTTCACTCTTTCCTAACAACCCTAAACATAACCCTAACCGGAACAAGAAGCTGAACCCGAGTTAGACCCGAAAAAACATGTACGGTGCCACTTTCTGCCATCAAAAAGTGCTCTCAGCGGAAGCCTTTGGGTACACCTGAACTCCCTGGGGGAGCCTTTACGCAACCCCACACTCAACAGGACTCTGCGTCTTCACTCTTTCCTAACAATCCTAAACATAAGCCTAACCGGAACAAGAAGCTGAACCCGAGTTAGACCCGAAAAAACACGTACGGTGCCACTTTCTGCCATCAAAAAGTGCTCTGAGCGGAAGCCTTTGGGTACACCTGAACTCCCTGGGGGAGCCTTTACGCAACCCCACACTCAACAGGACTCTGCGTCTTCACTCTTTCCTAACAACCCTAAACATAACCCTAACCGCAACAAGAAGCTGAACCCGAGTTAGACCCGAAAAAACACGTACGGTGCCACTTTCTGCCATCAAAAAGTGCTCTCAGCGGAAGCCTTTGGGTACACCTGAACTCCCTGGGGGAGCCTTTACGCAACCCCACACTCAACAGGACTCTGCGTCTTCACTCTTTCCTAACAACCCTAAACATAACCCGAACCGCAACAAGAAGCTGAACCCGAGTTAGACCCGAAAAAACACGTACGGTGCCACTTTCTGCCATCAAAAAGTGCTCTCAGCGGAAGCCTTTGGGTACACCTGAACTCCCTGGGGGAGCCTTTACGCAACCCCACACTCAACAGGACTCTGCGTCTTCACTCTTTCCTAACAACCCTAAACATAACCCTAACCGCAACAAGAAGCTGAACCTGAGTTAGACCCGAAAAAACACGTACGGTGCCACTTTCTGCCATCAAAAAGTGCTCTCAGCGGAAGCCTTTGGGTACACCTGAACTCCCTGGGGGAGCCTTTACGCAACCCCACACTCAACAGGACTCTGCGTCTTCACTCTTTCCTAACAACCCTAAACATAACCCTAACCGCAACAAGAAGCTGAACCCGAGTTAGACCCGAAAAAACACGTACGGTGCCACTTTCTGCCATCAAAAAGTGCTCTCAGCGGAAGCCTTTGGGTACACCTGAACTCCCTGGGGGAGCCTTTACGCAACCCCACACTCAACAGGACTCTGCGTCTTCACTCTTTCCTAACAACCCTAAACATAACCCTAACCGCAACAAGAAGCTCAACCCGAGTTAGACCCGAAAAAACACGTACGGTGCCACTTTCTGCCATCAAAAAGTGCTCTCAGCGGAAGCCTTTGGGTACACCTGAACTCCCTGGGGGAGCCTTTACGCAACCCCACACTCAACAGGACTCTGCGTCTTCACTCTTTCCTAACAACCCTAAACATAACCCTAACCGCAACAAGAAGCTGAACCCGAGTTAGACCCGAAAAAACACGTACGGTGCCACTTTCTGCCATCAAAAAGTGCTCTCAGCGGAAGCCTTTGGGTACACCTGAACTCCCTGGGGGAGCCTTTACGCAACCCCACACTCAACAGGACTCTGCGTCTTCACTCTTTCCTAACAACCCTAAACATATGCCTAACTGGAACAAGAAGCTGAACCCAAGTTAGACCCGAAAAAACACGTACGGTGCCACTTTCTGCCATCAAAAAGTGCTCTCAGCGGAAGCCTTTGGGTACACCTGAACTCCCTGGGGGAGCCTTTACGCAACCCCACACTCAACAGGACTCTGCGTCTTCACTCTTTCCTAACAACCCTAAACATAACCCTAACCGCAACAAGAAGCTGAACCTGAGTTAGACCCGAAAAAACACGTACGGTGCCACTTTCTGCCATCAAAAAGTGCTCTCAGCGGAAGCCTTTGGGTACACCTGAACTCCCTGGGGGAGCCTTTACGCAACCCCACACTCAACAGGACTCTGCGTCTTCACTCTTTCCTAACAACCCTAAACATAAGCCTAACCGGAACAAGAAGCTCAACCCGAGTTAGACCCGAAAAAACACGTACGGTGCCACTTTCTGCCATCAAAAAGTGCTCTCAGCGGAAGCCTTTGGGTACACCTGAACTCCCTGGGGGAGCCTTTACGCAACCCCACACTCAACAGGACTCTGCGTCTTCACTCTTTCCTAACAACCCTAAACATAACCCTAACCGGAACAAGAAGCTGAACCCGAGTTAGACCCGAAAACACACGTACGGTGCCACTTTCTGCCATCAAAAAGTGCTCTCAGCGGAAGCCTTTGGGTACACCTGAACTCCCTGGGGGAGCCTTTACGCAACCCCACACTCAACAGGACTCTGCGTCTTCACTCTTTCCTAACAACCCTAAACATAACCCTAACCGCAACAAGAAGCTCAACCCGAGTTAGACCCGAAAAAACACGTACGGTGCCACTTTCTGCCATCAAAAAGTGCTCTCAGCGGAAGCCTTTGGGTACACCTGAACTCCCTGGGGGAGCCTTTACGCAACCCCACACTCAACAGGACTCTGCGTCTTCACTCTTTCCTAACAACCCTAAACATAACCCTAACCGGAACAAGAAGCTCAACCCGAGTTAGACCCGAAAAAACACGTACGGTGCCACTTTCTGCCATCAAAAAGTGCTCTCAGCGGAAGCCTTTGGGTACACCTGAATTCCCTGGGGGAGCCTTTACGCAACCCCACACTCAACAGGACTCTGCGTCTTCACTCTTTCCTAACAACCCTAAACATAACCCTAACCGCAACAAGAAGCTGAACCCGAGTTAGACCCGAAAAAACACGTACGGTGCCACTTTCTGCCATCAAAAAGTGCTCTCAGCGGAAGCCTTTGGGTACACCTGAACTCCCTGGGGGAGCCTTTACGCAACCCCACACTCAACAGGACTCTGCGTATTCACTCTTTCCTAACAACCCTAAACATAACCCTAACCGCAACAAGAAGCTGAACCCGAGTTAGACCCGAAAAAACACGTACGGTGCCACTTTCTGCCATCAAAAAGTGCTCTCAGCGGAAGCCTTTGGGTACACCTGAACTCCCTGGGGGAGCCTTTACGCAACCCCACACTCAACAGGACTCTGCGTCTTCACTCTTTCCTAACAACCCTAAACATAACCCTAACCGCAACAAGAAGCTCAACCCGAGTTAGACCCGAAAAAACACGTACGGTGCCACTTTCTGCCATCAAAAAGTGCTCTCAGCGGAAGCCTTTGGGTACACCTGAACTCCCTGGGGGAGCCTTTACGCAACCCCACACTCAACAGGACTCTGCGTCTTCACTCTTTCCTAACAACCCTAAACATAAGCCTAACCGCAACAAGAAGCTGAACCCGAGTTAGACCCGAAAAAACACGTACGGTGCCACTTTCTGCCATCAAAAAGTGCTCTCAGCGGAAGCCTTTGGGTACACCTGAACTCCCTGGGGGAGCCTTTACGCAACCCCACACTCAACAGGACTCTGCGTCTTCACTCTTTCCTAACAACCCTATACATAAGCCTAACTGGAACAAGAATCTGAACCCGAGTTAGACCCGAAAAAACAAGTACGGTGCCACTTTCTGCCATCAAAAAGTGCTCTCAGCGGAAGCCTTTGGGTACACCTGAACTCCCTGGGGGAGCCTTTACGCAACCCCACACTCAACAGGACTCTGCGTCTTCACTCTTTCCTAACAACCCTAAACATAACCCTAACCGCAACAAGAAGCTGAACCCGAGTTAGACCCGAAAAAACACGTACGGTGCCACTTTCTGCCATCAAAAAGTGCTCTCAGCGGAAGCCTTTGGGTACACCTGAACTCCCTGGGGGAGCCTTTACGCAACCCCACACTCAACAGGACTCTGCGTCTTCACTCTTTCCTAACAACCCTAAACATAACCCTAACCGCAACAAGAAGCTGAACCCGAGTTAGACCCGAAAAAACACGTACGGTGCCACTTTCTGCCATCAAAAAGTGCTCTCAGCGGAAGCCTTTGGGTACACCTGAACTCCCTGGGGGAGCCTTTACGCAACCCCACACTCAACAGGACTCTGCGTCTTCACTCTTTCCTAACAACCCTAAACATAACCCTAACCGCAACAAGAAGCTGAACCCGAGTTAGACCCGAAAAAACACGTACGGTGCCACTTTCTGCCATCAAAAAGTGCTCTCAGCGGAAGCCTTTGGGTACACCTGAACTCCCTGGGGGAGCCTTTACGCAACCCCACACTCAACAGTACTCTGCGTCTTCACTCTTTCCTAACAACCCTAAACATAACCCTAACCGCAACAAGAAGCTGAACCCGAGTTAGACCCGAAAAAACACGTACGGTGCCACTTTCTGCCATCAAAAAGTGCTCTCAGCGGAAGCCTTTGGGTACACCTGAACTCCCTGGGGGAGCCTTTACGCAACCCCACACTCAACAGGACTCTGCGTCTTCACTCTTTCCTAACAACCCTAAACATAACCCTAACCGCAACAAGAAGCTGAACCTGAGTTAGACCCGAAAAAACACGTACGGTGCCACTTTCTGCCATCCAAAAGTGCTCTCAGCGGAAGCCTTTGGGTACACCTGAACTCCCTGGGGGAGCCTTTACGCAACCCCACACTCAACAGGACTCTGCGTCTTCACTCTTTCCTAACAACCCTAAACATAACCCTAACCGCAACAAGAAGCTGAACCCGAGTTAGACCCGAAAAAACACGTACGGTGCCACTTTCTGCCATCAAAAAGTGCTCTCAGCGGAAGCCTTTGGGTACACCTGAACTCCCTGGGGGAGCCTTTACGCAACCCCACACTCAACAGGACTCTGCGTCTTCACTCTTTCCTAACAACCCTAAACATAACCCTAACCGCAACAAGAAGCTCAACCCGAGTTAGACCCGAAAAAACACGTACGGTGCCACTTTCTGCCATCAAAAAGTGCTCTCAGCGGAAGCCTTTGGGTACACCTGAACTCCCTGGGGGAGCCTTTACGCAACCCCACACTCAACAGGACTCTGCGTCTTCACTCTTTCCTAACAACCCTAAACATAACCCTAACCGCAACAAGAAGCTGAACCTGAGTTAGACCCGAAAAAACACGTACGGTGCCACTTTCTGCCATCAAAAAGTGCTCTCAGCGGAAGCCTTTGGGTACACCTGAACTCCCTGGGGGAGCCTTTACGCAACCCCACACTCAACAGGACTCTGCGTCTTCACTCTTTCCTAACAACCCTAAACATAACCCTAACCGCAACAAGAAGCTGAACCCGAGTTAGACCCGAAAAAACACGTACGGTGCCACTTTCTGCCATCAAAAAGTGCTCTCAGCGGAAGCCTTTGGGTACACCTGAACTCCCTGGGGGAGCCTTTACGCAACCCCACACTCAACAGGACTCTGCGTCTTCACTCTTTCCTAACAACCCTAAACATAAGCCTAACCGCAACAAGAAGCTGAACCCGAGTTAGACCCGAAAAAACACGTACGGTGCCACTTTCTGCCATCAAAAAGTGCTCTCAGCGGAAGCCTTTGGGTACACCTGAACTCCCTGGGGGAGCCTTTACGCAACCCCACACTCAACAGGACTCTGCGTCTTCACTCTTTCCTAACAACCCTAAACATAACCCTAACCGCAACAAGAAGCTGAACCCGAGTTAGACCCGAAAAAACACGTACGGTGCCACTTTCTGCCATCCAAAAGTGCTCTCAGCGGAAGCCTTTGGGTACACCTGAACTCCCTGGGGGAGCCTTTACGCAACCCCACACTCAACAGGACTCTGCGTCTTCACTCTTTCCTAACAACCCTAAACATAACCCTAACCGGAACAAGAAGCTGAACCCGAGTTAGACCCGAAAACACACGTACGGTGCCACTTTCTGCCATCAAAAAGTGCTCTCAGCGGAAGCCTTTGGGTACACCTGAACTCCCTGGGGGAGCCTTTACGCAACCCCACACTCAACAGGACTCTGCGTCTTCACTCTTTCCTAACAACCCTAAACATAACCCTAACCGCAACAAGAAGCTCAACCCGAGTTAGACCCGAAAAAACACGTACGGTGCCACTTTCTGCCATCAAAAAGTGCTCTCAGCGGAAGCCTTTGGGTACACCTGAACTCCCTGGGGGAGCCTTTACGCAACCCCACACTCAACAGGACTCTGCGTCTTCACTCTTTCCTAACAACCCTAAACATAACCCTAACCGCAACAAGAAGCTCAACCCGAGTTAGACCCGAAAAAACACGTACGGTGCCACTTTCTGCCATCAAAAAGTGCTCTCAGCGGAAGCCTTTGGGTACACCTGAACTCCCTGGGGGAGCCTTTACGCAACCCCACACTCAACAGGACTCTGCGTCTTCACTCTTTCCTAACAACCCTAAACATAACCCTAACCGCAACAAGAAGCTGAACCCGAGTTAGACCCGAAAAAACACGTACGGTGCCACTTTCTGCCATCAAAAAGTGCTCTCAGCGGAAGCCTTTGGGTACACCTGAATTCCCTGGGGGAGCCTTTACGCAACCCCACACTCAACAGGACTCTGCGTCTTCACTCTTTCCTAACAACCCTAAACATAACCCTAACCGCAACAAGAAGCTGAACCCGAGTTAGACCCGAAAAAACACGTACGGTGCCACTTTCTGCCATCAAAAAGTGCTCTCAGCGGAAGCCTTTGGGTACACCTGAACTCCCTGGGGGAGCCTTTACGCAACCCCACACTCAACAGGACTCTGCGTCTTCACTCTTTCCTAACAACCCTAAACATAACCCTAACCGCAACAAGAAGCTGAACCCGAGTTAGACCCGAAAAAACACGTACGGTGCCACTTTCTGCCATCAAAAAGTGCTCTCAGCGGAAGCCTTTGGGTACACCTGAACTCCCTGGGGGAGCCTTTACGCAACCCCACACTCAACAGGACTCTGCGTCTTCACTCTTTCCTAACAACGCTAAACATAACCCTAACCGCAACAAGAAGCTCAACCCGAGTTAGACCCGAAAAAACACGTACGGTGCCACTTTCTGCCATCAAAAAGTGCTCTCAGCGGAAGCCTTTGGGTACACCTGAACTCCCTGGGGGAGCCTTTACGCAACCCCACACTCAACAGGACTCTGCGTCTTCACTCTTTCCTAACAACCCTAAACATAAGCCTAACCGGAACAAGAAGCTGAACCCGAGTTAGACCCGAAAAAACACGTACGGTGCCACTTTCTGCCATCAAAAAGTGCTCTCAGCGGAAGCCTTTGGGTACACCTGAACTCCCTGGGGGAGCCTTTACGCAACCCCACACTCAACAGGACTCTGCGTCTTCACTCTTTCCTAACAACCCTAAACATAACCCTAACCGCAACAAGAAGCTGAACCCGAGTTAGACCCGAAAAAACACGTACGGTGCCACTTTCTGCCATCCAAAAGTGCTCTGAGCGGAAGCCTTTGGGTACACCTGAACTCCCTGGGGGAGCCTTTACGCAACCCCACACTCAACAGGACTCTGCGTCTTCACTCTTTCCTAACAACCCTAAACATAACCCTAACCGGAACAAGAAGCTCAACCCGAGTTAGACCCGAAAAAACACGTACGGTGCCACTTTCTGCCATCAAAAAGTGCTCTCAGCAGAAGCCTTTGGGTACACCTGAACTCCCTGGGGGAGCCTTTACGCAACCCCACACTCAACAGGACTCTGCGTCTTCACTCTTTCCTAACAACCCTAAACATAACCCTAACCGGAACAAGAAGCTCAACCCGAGTTAGACCCGAAAAAACACGTACGGTGCCACTTTCTGCCATCAAAAAGTGCTCTCAGCGGAAGCCTTTGGGTACACCTGAATTCCCTGGGGGAGCCTTTACGCAACCCCACACTCAACAGGACTCTGCGTCTTCACTCTTTCCTAACAACCCTAAACATAACCCTAACCGCAACAAGAAGCTGAACCCGAGTTAGACCCGAAAAAACACGTACGGTGCCACTTTCTGCCATCAAAAAGTGCTCTCAGCGGAAGCCTTTGGGTACACCTGAACTCCCTGGGGGAGCCTTTACGCAACCCCACACTCAACAGGACTCTGCGTATTCACTCTTTCCTAACAACCCTAAACATAACCCTAACCGCAACAAGAAGCTGAACCCGAGTTAGACCCGAAAAAACACGTACGGTGCCACTTTCTGCCATCAAAAAGTGCTCTCAGCGGAAGCCTTTGGGTACACCTGAACTCCCTGGGGGAGCCTTTACGCAACCCCACACTCAACAGGACTCTGCGTCTTCACTCTTTCCTAACAACCCTAAACATAACCCTAACCGCAACAAGAAGCTCAACCCGAGTTAGACCCGAAAAAACACGTACGGTGCCACTTTCTGCCATCAAAAAGTGCTCTCAGCGGAAGCCTTTGGGTACACCTGAACTCCCTGGGGGAGCCTTTACGCAACCCCACACTCAACAGGACTCTGCGTCTTCACTCTTTCCTAACAACCCTAAACATAAGCCTAACCGCAACAAGAAGCTGAACCCGAGTTAGACCCGAAAAAACACGTACGGTGCCACTTTCTGCCATCAAAAAGTGCTCTCAGCGGAAGCCTTTGGGTACACCTGAACTCCCTGGGGGAGCCTTTACGCAACCCCACACTCAACAGGACTCTGCGTCTTCACTCTTTCCTAACAACCCTATACATAAGCCTAACTGGAACAAGAATCTGAACCCGAGTTAGACCCGAAAAAACAAGTACGGTGCCACTTTCTGCCATCAAAAAGTGCTCTCAGCGGAAGCCTTTGGGTACACCTGAACTCCCTGGGGGAGCCTTTACGCAACCCCACACTCAACAGGACTCTGCGTCTTCACTCTTTCCTAACAACCCTAAACATAACCCTAACCGCAACAAGAAGCTGAACCCGAGTTAGACCCGAAAAAACACGTACGGTGCCACTTTCTGCCATCAAAAAGTGCTCTCAGCGGAAGCCTTTGGGTACACCTGAACTCCCTGGGGGAGCCTTTACGCAACCCCACACTCAACAGGACTCTGCGTCTTCACTCTTTCCTAACAACCCTAAACATAACCCTAACCGCAACAAGAAGCTGAACCCGAGTTAGACCCGAAAAAACACGTACGGTGCCACTTTCTGCCATCAAAAAGTGCTCTCAGCGGAAGCCTTTGGGTACACCTGAACTCCCTGGGGGAGCCTTTACGCAACCCCACACTCAACAGGACTCTGCGTCTTCACTCTTTCCTAACAACCCTAAACATAACCCTAACCGCAACAAGAAGCTGAACCCGAGTTAGACCCGAAAAAACACGTACGGTGCCACTTTCTGCCATCAAAAAGTGCTCTCAGCGGAAGCCTTTGGGTACACCTGAACTCCCTGGGGGAGCCTTTACGCAACCCCACACTCAACAGTACTCTGCGTCTTCACTCTTTCCTAACAACCCTAAACATAACCCTAACCGCAACAAGAAGCTGAACCCGAGTTAGACCCGAAAAAACACGTACGGTGCCACTTTCTGCCATCAAAAAGTGCTCTCAGCGGAAGCCTTTGGGTACACCTGAACTCCCTGGGGGAGCCTTTACGCAACCCCACACTCAACAGGACTCTGCGTCTTCACTCTTTCCTAACAACCCTAAACATAACCCTAACCGCAACAAGAAGCTGAACCTGAGTTAGACCCGAAAAAACACGTACGGTGCCACTTTCTGCCATCCAAAAGTGCTCTCAGCGGAAGCCTTTGGGTACACCTGAACTCCCTGGGGGAGCCTTTACGCAACCCCACACTCAACAGGACTCTGCGTCTTCACTCTTTCCTAACAACCCTAAACATAACCCTAACCGCAACAAGAAGCTGAACCCGAGTTAGACCCGAAAAAACACGTACGGTGCCACTTTCTGCCATCAAAAAGTGCTCTCAGCGGAAGCCTTTGGGTACACCTGAACTCCCTGGGGGAGCCTTTACGCAACCCCACACTCAACAGGACTCTGCGTCTTCACTCTTTCCTAACAACCCTAAACATAACCCTAACCGCAACAAGAAGCTCAACCCGAGTTAGACCCGAAAAAACACGTACGGTGCCACTTTCTGCCATCAAAAAGTGCTCTCAGCGGAAGCCTTTGGGTACACCTGAACTCCCTGGGGGAGCCTTTACGCAACCCCACACTCAACAGGACTCTGCGTCTTCACTCTTTCCTAACAACCCTAAACATAACCCTAACCGCAACAAGAAGCTGAACCTGAGTTAGACCCGAAAAAACACGTACGGTGCCACTTTCTGCCATCAAAAAGTGCTCTCAGCGGAAGCCTTTGGGTACACCTGAACTCCCTGGGGGAGCCTTTACGCAACCCCACACTCAACAGGACTCTGCGTCTTCACTCTTTCCTAACAACCCTAAACATAACCCTAACCGCAACAAGAAGCTGAACCCGAGTTAGACCCGAAAAAACACGTACGGTGCCACTTTCTGCCATCAAAAAGTGCTCTCAGCGGAAGCCTTTGGGTACACCTGAACTCCCTGGGGGAGCCTTTACGCAACCCCACACTCAACAGGACTCTGCGTCTTCACTCTTTCCTAACAACCCTAAACATAAGCCTAACCGCAACAAGAAGCTGAACCCGAGTTAGACCCGAAAAAACACGTACGGTGCCACTTTCTGCCATCAAAAAGTGCTCTCAGCGGAAGCCTTTGGGTACACCTGAACTCCCTGGGGGAGCCTTTACGCAACCCCACACTCAACAGGACTCTGCGTCTTCACTCTTTCCTAACAACCCTAAACATAACCCTAACCGCAACAAGAAGCTGAACCCGAGTTAGACCCGAAAAAACACGTACGGTGCCACTTTCTGCCATCCAAAAGTGCTCTCAGCGGAAGCCTTTGGGTACACCTGAACTCCCTGGGGGAGCCTTTACGCAACCCCACACTCAACAGGACTCTGCGTCTTCACTCTTTCCTAACAACCCTAAACATAACCCTAACCGGAACAAGAAGCTGAACCCGAGTTAGACCCGAAAACACACGTACGGTGCCACTTTCTGCCATCAAAAAGTGCTCTCAGCGGAAGCCTTTGGGTACACCTGAACTCCCTGGGGGAGCCTTTACGCAACCCCACACTCAACAGGACTCTGCGTCTTCACTCTTTCCTAACAACCCTAAACATAACCCTAACCGCAACAAGAAGCTCAACCCGAGTTAGACCCGAAAAAACACGTACGGTGCCACTTTCTGCCATCAAAAAGTGCTCTCAGCGGAAGCCTTTGGGTACACCTGAACTCCCTGGGGGAGCCTTTACGCAACCCCACACTCAACAGGACTCTGCGTCTTCACTCTTTCCTAACAACCCTAAACATAACCCTAACCGCAACAAGAAGCTCAACCCGAGTTAGACCCGAAAAAACACGTACGGTGCCACTTTCTGCCATCAAAAAGTGCTCTCAGCGGAAGCCTTTGGGTACACCTGAACTCCCTGGGGGAGCCTTTACGCAACCCCACACTCAACAGGACTCTGCGTCTTCACTCTTTCCTAACAACCCTAAACATAACCCTAACCGCAACAAGAAGCTGAACCCGAGTTAGACCCGAAAAAACACGTACGGTGCCACTTTCTGCCATCAAAAAGTGCTCTCAGCGGAAGCCTTTGGGTACACCTGAATTCCCTGGGGGAGCCTTTACGCAACCCCACACTCAACAGGACTCTGCGTCTTCACTCTTTCCTAACAACCCTAAACATAACCCTAACCGCAACAAGAAGCTGAACCCGAGTTAGACCCGAAAAAACACGTACGGTGCCACTTTCTGCCATCAAAAAGTGCTCTCAGCGGAAGCCTTTGGGTACACCTGAACTCCCTGGGGGAGCCTTTACGCAACCCCACACTCAACAGGACTCTGCGTCTTCACTCTTTCCTAACAACCCTAAACATAACCCTAACCGCAACAAGAAGCTGAACCCGAGTTAGACCCGAAAAAACACGTACGGTGCCACTTTCTGCCATCAAAAAGTGCTCTCAGCGGAAGCCTTTGGGTACACCTGAACTCCCTGGGGGAGCCTTTACGCAACCCCACACTCAACAGGACTCTGCGTCTTCACTCTTTCCTAACAACGCTAAACATAACCCTAACCGCAACAAGAAGCTCAACCCGAGTTAGACCCGAAAAAACACGTACGGTGCCACTTTCTGCCATCAAAAAGTGCTCTCAGCGGAAGCCTTTGGGTACACCTGAACTCCCTGGGGGAGCCTTTACGCAACCCCACACTCAACAGGACTCTGCGTCTTCACTCTTTCCTAACAACCCTAAACATAAGCCTAACCGGAACAAGAAGCTGAACCCGAGTTAGACCCGAAAAAACACGTACGGTGCCACTTTCTGCCATCAAAAAGTGCTCTCAGCGGAAGCCTTTGGGTACACCTGAACTCCCTGGGGGAGCCTTTACGCAACCCCACACTCAACAGGACTCTGCGTCTTCACTCTTTCCTAACAACCCTAAACATAACCCTAACCGCAACAAGAAGCTCAACCCGAGTTAGACCCGAAAAAACACGTACGGTGCCACTTTCTGCCATCCAAAAGTGCTCTGAGCGGAAGCCTTTGGGTACACCTGAACTCCCTGGGGGAGCCTTTACGCAACCCCACACTCAACAGGACTCTGCGTCTTCACTCTTTCCTAACAACCCTAAACATAACCCTAACCGGAACAAGAAGCTCAACCCGAGTTAGACCCGAAAAAACACGTACGGTGCCACTTTCTGCCATCAAAAAGTGCTCTCAGCAGAAGCCTTTGGGTACACCTGAACTCCCTGGGGGAGCCTTTACGCAACCCCACACTCAACAGGACTCTGCGTCTTCACTCTTTCCTAACAACCCTAAACATAACCCTAACCGGAACAAGAAGCTCAACCCGAGTTAGACCCGAAAAAACACGTACGGTGCCACTTTCTGCCATCAAAAAGTGCTCTCAGCGGAAGCCTTTGGGTACACCTGAATTCCCTGGGGGAGCCTTTACGCAACCCCACACTCAACAGGACTCTGCGTCTTCACTCTTTCCTAACAACCCTAAACATAACCCTAACCGCAACAACAAGCTGAACCCGAGTTAGACCCGAAAAAACACGTACGGTGCCACTTTCTGCCATCAAAAAGTGCTCTCAGCGGAAGCCTTTGGGTACACCTGAACTCCCTGGGGGAGCCTTTACGCAACCCCACACTCAACAGGACTCTGCGTCTTCACTCTTTCCTAACAACCCTAAACATAACCCTAACCGCAACAAGAAGCTGAACCCGAGTTAGACCCGAAAAAACACGTACGGTGCCACTTTCTGCCATCAAAAAGTGCTCTCAGCGGAAGCCTTTGGGTACACCTGAACTCCCTGGGGGAGCCTTTACGCAACCCCACACTCAACAGGACTCTGCGTCTTCACTCTTTCCTAACAACCCTAAACATAACCCTAACCGCAACAAGAAGCTGAACCTGAGTTAGACCCGAAAAAACACGTACGGTGCCACTTTCTGCCATCAAAAAGTGCTCTCAGCGGAAGCCTTTGGGTACACCTGAACTCCCTGGGGGAGCCTTTACGCAACCCCACACTCAACAGGACTCTGCGTCTTCACTCTTTCCTAACAACCCTAAACATAACCCTAACCGCAACAAGAAGCTCAACCCGAGTTAGACCCGAAAAAACACGTACGGTGCCACTTTCTGCCATCAAAAAGTGCTCTCAGCGGAAGCCTTTGGGTACACCTGAACTCCCTGGGGGAGCCTTTACGCAACCCCACACTCAACAGGACTCTGCGTCTTCACTCTTTCCTAACAACCCTAAACATAACCCTAACCGCAACAAGAAGCTCAACCCGAGTTAGACCCGAAAAAACACGTACGGTGCCACTTTCTGCCATCAAAAAGTGCTCTCAGCGGAAGCCTTTGGGTACACCTGAACTCCCTGGGGGAGCCTTTACGCAACCCCACACTCAACAGGACTCTGCGTCTTCACTCTTTCCTAACAACCCTAAACATAACCCTAACCGCAACAAGAAGCTCAACCCGAGTTAGACCCGAAAAAACACGTACGGTGCCACTTTCTGCCATCAAAAAGTGCTCTCAGCGGAAGCCTTTGGGTACACCTGAACTCCCTGGGGGAGCCTTTACGCAACCCCACACTCAACAGGACTCTGCGTCTTCACTCTTTCCTAACAACCCTAAACATAAGCCTAACCGGAACAAGAAGCTGAACCCGAGTTAGACCCGAAAAAACACGTACGGTGCCACTTTCTGCCATCAAAAAGTGCTCTCAGCGGAAGCCTTTGGGTACACCTGAACTCCCTGGGGGAGCCTTTACGCAACCCCACACTCAACAGGACTCTGCGTCTTCACTCTTTCCTAACAACCCTATACATAAGCCTAACTGGAACAAGAAGCTGAACCCGAGTTAGACCCGAAAAAACACGTACGGTGCCACTTTCTGCCATCAAAAAGTGCTCTCAGCGGAAGCCTTTGGGTACACCTGAACTCCCTGGGGGAGCCTTTACGCAACCCCACACTCAACAGGACTCTGCGTCTTCACTCTTTCCTAACAACCCTAAACATAACCCGAACCGCAACAAGAAGCTGAACCCGAGTTAGACCCGAAAAAACACGTACGGTGCCACTTTCTGCCATCAAAAAGTGCTCTGAGCGGAAGCCTTTGGGTACACCTGAACTCCCTGGGGGAGCCTTTACGCAACCCCACACTCAACAGGACTCTGCGTCTTCACTCTTTCCTAACAACCCTAAACATAACCCTAACCGCAACAAGAAGCTCAACCCGAGTTAGACCCGAAAAAACACGTACGGTGCCACTTTCTGCCATCAAAAAGTGCTCTCAGCGGAAGCCTTTGGGTACACCTGAACTCCCTGGGGGAGCCTTTATGCAACCCCACACTCAACAGGACTCTGCGTCTTCACTCTTTCCTAACAACCCTAAACATAACCCTAACCGCAACAAGAAGCTGAACCCGAGTTAGACCCGAAAAAACACGTACGGTGCCACTTTCTGCCATCAAAAAGTGCTCTCAGCGGAAGCCTTTGGGTACACCTGAACTCCCTGGGGGAGCCTTTACGCAACCCCACACTCAACAGGACTCTGCGTCTTCACTCTTTCCTAACAACCCTAAACATAACCCTAACCGGAACAAGAAGCTGAACCTGAGTTAGACCCGAAAAAACACGTACGGTGCCACTTTCTGCCATCAAAAAGTGCTCTCAGCGGAAGCCTTTGGGTACACCTGAACTCCCTGGGGGAGCCTTTACGCAACCCCACACTCAACAGGACTCTGCGTCTTCACTCTTTCCTAACAACCCTAAACATAACCCTAACCGGAACAAGAAGCTCAACCCGAGTTAGACCCGAAAAAACACGTACGGTGCCACTTTCTGCCATCAAAAAGTGCTCTCAGCGGAAGCCTTTGGGTACACCTGAACTCCCTGGGGGAGCCTTTACGCAACCCCACACTCAACAGGACTCTGCGTCTTCACTCTTTCCTAACAACCCTAAACATAACCCTAACCGCAACAAGAAGCTGAACCCGAGTTAGACCCGAAAAAACACGTACGGTGCCACTTTCTGCCATCAAAAGTGCTCTCAGCGGAAGCCTTTGGGTACACCTGAACTCCCTGGGGGAGCCTTTACGCAACCCCACACTCAACAGGACTCTGCGTCTTCACTCTTTCCTAACAACCCTAAACATAACCCTAACCGCAACAAGAAGCTGAACCCGAGTTAGACCCGAAAAAACACGTACGGTGCCACTTTCTGCCATCAAAAAGTGCTCTCAGCGGAAGCCTTTGGGTACACCTGAACTCCCTGGGGGAGCCTTTACGCAACCCCACACTCAACAGGACTCTGCGTCTTCACTCTTTCCTAACAACCCTAAACATAACCCTAACCGGAACAAGAAGCTGAACCCGAGTTAGACCCGAAAAAACACGTACGGTGCCACTTTCTGCCATCAAAAAGTGCTCTGAGCGGAAGCCTTTGGGTACACCTGAACTCCCTGGGGGAGCCTTTACGCAACCCCACACTCAACAGGACTCTGCGTCTTCACTCTTTCCTAACAACCCTAAACATAACCCTATCCGGAAGAGGAAACTGAACCCGAGTTAGACCCGAAAAAAGACGTACGGTGCCACTTTCTGCCATCAAAAAGTGCTCTCAGCGGAAGCCTTTGGGTACACCTGAATTCCCTGGGGGAGCCTTTACGCAACCCCACACTCAACAGGACTCTGCGTCTTCACTCTTTCCTAACAACCCTAAACATAACCCTAACCGCAACAAGAAGCTCAACCCGAGTTAGACCCGAAAAAACACGTACGGTGCCACTTTCTGCCATCAAAAAGTGCTCTCAGCGGAAGCCTTTGGGTACACCTGAACTCCCTGGGGGAGCCTTTACGCAACCCCACACTCAACAGGACTCTGCGTATTCACTCTTTCCTAACAACCCTAAACATAACCCTAACCGCAACAAGAAGCTGAACCCGAGTTAGACCCGAAAAAACACGTACGGTGCCACTTTCTGCCTTCAAAAAGTGCTCTCAGCGGAAGCCTTTGGGTACACCTGAACTCCCTGGGGGAGCCTTTACGCAACCCCACACTCAACAGGACTCTGCGTCTTCACTCTTTCCTAACAACCCTAAACATAACCCTAACCGCAACAAGAAGCTCAACCCGAGTTAGACCCGAAAAAACACGTACGGTGCCACTTTCTGCCATCAAAAAGTGCTCTCAGCGGAAGCCTTTGGGTACACCTGAACTCCCTGGGGGAGCCTTTACGCAACCCCACACTCAACAGGACTCTGCGTCTTCACTCTTTCCTAACAACGCTAAACATAACCCTAACCGCAACAAGAAGCTGAACCCGAGTTAGACCCGAAAAAACACGTACGGTGCCACTTTCTGCCATCAAAAAGTGCTCTCAGCGGAAGCCTTTGGGTACACCTGAACTCCCTGGGGGAGCCTTTACGCAACCCCACACTCAACAGGACTCTGCGTCTTCACTCTTTCCTAACAACCCTAAACATAAGCCTAACCGCAACAAGAAGCTGAACCCGAGTTAGACCCGAAAAAACACGTACGGTGCCACTTTCTGCCATCAAAAAGTGCTCTCAGCGGAAGCCTTTGGGTACACCTGAACTCCCTGGGGGAGCCTTTACGCAACCCCACACTCAACAGGACTCTGCGTCTTCACTCTTTCCTAACAACCCTAAACATAAGCCTAACTGGAACAAGAATCTGAACCCGAGTTAGACCCGAAAAAACACGTACGGTGCCACTTTCTGCCATCAAAAAGTGCTCTCAGCGGAAGCCTTTGGGTACACCTGAACTCCCTGGGGGAGCCTTTACGCAACCCCACACTCAACAGGACTCTGCGTCTTCACTCTTTCCTAACAACCCTAAACATAACCCTAACCGCAACAAGAAGCTGAACCCGAGTTAGACCCGAAAAAACACGTACGGTGCCACTTTCTGCCATCAAAAAGTGCTCTCAGCGGAAGCCTTTGGGTACACCTGAACTCCCTGGGGGAGCCTTTACGCAACCCCACACTCAACAGGACTCTGCGTCTTCACTCTTTCCTAACAACCCTAAACATAACCCTAACCGCAACAAGAAGCTGAACCCGAGTTAGACCCGAAAAAACACGTACGGTGCCACTTTCTGCCATCAAAAAGTGCTCTCAGCGGAAGCCTTTGGGTACACCTGAACTCCCTGGGGGAGCCTTTACGCAACCCCACACTCAACAGGACTCTGCGTCTTCACTCTTTCCTAACAACCCTAAACATAACCCTAACCGCAACAAGAAGCTGAACCTGAGTTAGACCCGAAAAAACACGTACGGTGCCACTTTCTGCCATCAAAAAGTGCTCTCAGCGGAAGCCTTTGGGTACACCTGAACTCCCTGGGGGAGCCTTTACGCAACCCCACACTCAACAGGACTCTGCGTCTTCACTCTTTCCTAACAACCCTAAACATAACCCTAACCGCAACAAGAAGCTCAACCCGAGTTAGACCCGAAAAAACACGTACGGTGCCACTTTCTGCCATCAAAAAGTGCTCTCAGCGGAAGCCTTTGGGTACACCTGAACTCCCTGGGGGAGCCTTTACGCAACCCCACACTCAACAGGACTCTGCGTCTTCACTCTTTCCTAACAACCCTAAACATAACCCTAACCGCAACAAGAAGCTCAACCCGAGTTAGACCCGAAAAAACACGTACGGTGCCACTTTCTGCCATCAAAAAGTGCTCTCAGCGGAAGCCTTTGGGTACACCTGAACTCCCTGGGGGAGCCTTTACGCAACCCCACACTCAACAGGACTCTGCGTCTTCACTCTTTCCTAACAACCCTAAACATAACCCTAACCGCAACAAGAAGCTGAACCCGAGTTAGACCCGAAAAAACACGTACGGTGCCACTTTCTGCCATCAAAAAGTGCTCTCAGCGGAAGCCTTTGGGTACACCTGAACTCCCTGGGGGAGCCTTTACGCAACCCCACACTCAACAGGACTCTGCGTCTTCACTCTTTCCTAACAACCCTAAACATAACCCTAACCGCAACAAGAAGCTCAACCCGAGTTAGACCCGAAAAAACACGTACGGTGCCACTTTCTGCCATCAAAAAGTGCTCTCAGCGGAAGCCTTTGGGTACACCTGAACTCCCTGGGGGAGCCTTTACGCAACCCCACACTCAACAGGACTCTGCGTCTTCACTCTTTCCTAACAACCCTAAACATAAGCCTAACCGGAACAAGAAGCTGAACCCAAGTTAGACCCGAAAAAACACGTACGGTGCCACTTTCTGCCATCAAAAAGTGCTCTCAGCGGAAGCCTTTGGGTACACCTGAACTCCCTGGGGGAGCCTTTACGCAACCCCACACTCAACAGGACTCTGCGTCTTCACTCTTTCCTAACAACCCTAAACATAACCCTAACCGCAACAAGAAGCTGAACCCGAGTTAGACCCGAAAAAACACGTACGGTGCCACTTTCTGCCATCAAAAAGTGCTCTCAGCGGAAGCCTTTGGGTACACCTGAACTCCCTGGGGGAGCCTTTACGCAACCCCACACTCAACAGGACTCTGCGTCTTCACTCTTTCCTAACAACCCTAAACATAAGCCTAACCGCAACAAGAAGCTCAACCCGAGTTAGACCCGAAAAAACACGTACGGTGCCACTTTCTGCCATCAAAAAGTGCTCTGAGCGGAAGCCTTTGGGTACACCTGAACTCCCTGGGGGAGCCTTTACGCAACCCCACACTCAACAGGACTCTGCGTCTTCACTCTTTCCTAACAACCCTAACATAACCCTAACCGCAACAAGAAGCTGAACCCGAGTTAGACCCGAAAAAACACGTACGGTGCCACTTTCTGCCATCCAAAAGTGCTCTCAGCGGAAGCCTTTGGGTACACCTGAACTCCCTGGGGGAGCCTTTACGCAACCCCACACTCAACAGGACTCTGCGTCTTCACTCTTTCCTACAACCCTAAACATAACCCTAACCGGAACAAGAAGCTGAACCCGAGTTAGACCCGAAAACACACGTACGGTGCCACTTTCTGCCATCAAAAAGTGCTCTCAGCGGAAGCCTTTGGGTACACCTGAACTCCCTGGGGGAGCCTTTACGCAACCCCACACTCAACAGGACTCTGCGTCTTCACTCTTTCCTAACAACCCTAAACATAACCCTAACCGCAACAAGAAGCTGAACCTGAGTTAGACCCGAAAAAACACGTACGGTGCCACTTTCTGCCATCAAAAAGTGCTCTCAGCGGAAGCCTTTGGGTACACCTGAACTCCCTGGGGGAGCCTTTACGCAACCCCACACTCAACAGGACTCTGCGTCTTCACTCTTTCCTAACAACCCTAAACATAACCCTAACCGCAACAAGAAGCTCAACCCGAGTTAGACCCGAAAAAACACGTACGGTGCCACTTTCTGCCATCAAAAAGTGCTCTCAGCGGAAGCCTTTGGGTACACCTGAACTCCCTGGGGGAGCCTTTACGCAACCCCACACTCAACAGGACTCTGCGTCTTCACTCTTTCCTAACAACCCTAAACATAACCCTAACCGCAACAAGAAGCTGAACCCGAGTTAGACCCGAAAAAACACGTACGGTGCCACTTTCTGCCATCAAAAAGTGCTCTCAGCGGAAGCCTTTGGGTACACCTGAATTCCCTGGGGGAGCCTTTACGCAACCCCACACTCAACAGGACTCTGCGTCTTCACTCTTTCCTAACAACCCTAAACATAACCCTAACCGCAACAAGAAGCTCAACCCGAGTTAGACCCGAAAAAACACGTACGGTGCCACTTTCTGCCATCAAAAAGTGCTCTCAGCGGAAGCCTTTGGGTACACCTGAACTCCCTGGGGGAGCCTTTACGCAACCCCACACTCAACAGGACTCTGCGTATTCACTCTTTCCTAACAACCCTAAACATAACCCTAACCGCAACAAGAAGCTGAACCTGAGTTAGACCCGAAAAAACACGTACGGTGCCACTTTCTGCCATCAAAAAGTGCTCTCAGCGGAAGCCTTTGGGTACACCTGAACTCCCTGGGGGAGCCTTTACGCAACCCCACACTCAACAGGACTCTGCGTCTTCACTCTTTCCTAACAACCCTAAACATAACCCTAACCGGAACAAGAAGCTCAACCCGAGTTAGACCCGAAAAAACACGTACGGTGCCACTTTCTGCCATCAAAAAGTGCTCTCAGCGGAAGCCTTTGGGTACACCTGAACTCCCTGGGGGAGCCTTTACGCAACCCCACACTCAACAGGACTCTGCGTCTTCACTCTTTCCTAACAACCCTAAACATAACCCTAACCGCAACAAGAAGCTGAACCCGAGTTAGACCCGAAAAAACACGTACGGTGCCACTTTCTGCCATCAAAAAGTGCTCTCAGCGGAAGCCTTTGGGTACACCTGAACTCCCTGGGGGAGCCTTTACGCAACCCCACACTCAACAGGACTCTGCGTCTTCACTCTTTCCTAACAACCCTAAACATAAGCCTAACCGGAACAAGAAGCTGAACCCGAGTTAGACCCGAAAAAACACGTACGGTGCCACTTTCTGCCATCAAAAAGTGCTCTCAGCAGAAGCCTTTGGGTACACCTGAACTCCCTGGGGGAGCCTTTACGCAACCCCACACTCAACAGGACTCTGCGTCTTCACTCTTTCCTAACAACCCTATACATAAGCCTAACTGGAACAAGAATCTGAACCCGAGTTAGACCCGAAAAAACACGTACGGTGCCACTTTCTGCCATCAAAAAGTGCTCTCAGCGGAAGCCTTTGGGTACACCTGAACTCCCTGGGGGAGCCTTTACGCAACCCCACACTCAACAGGACTCTGCGTCTTCACTCTTTCCTAACAACCCTAAACATAACCCTAACCGCAACAAGAAGCTCAACCCGAGTTAGACCCGAAAAAACACGTACGGTGCCACTTTCTGCCATCAAAAAGTGCTCTCAGCGGAAGCCTTTGGGTACACCTGAACTCCCTGGGGGAGCCTTTACACAACCCCACACTCAACAGGACTCTGCGTCTTCACTCTTTCCTAACAACCCTAAACAAAAGCCTAACCGGAACAAGAAGCTGAACCCGAGTTAGACCCGAAAAAACACGTACGGTGCCACTTTCTGCCATCAAAAAGTGCTCTCAGCGGAAGCCTTTGGGTACACCTGAACTCCCTGGGGGAGCCTTTACGCAACCCCACACTCAACAGGACTCTGCGTCTTCACTCTTTCCTAACAACCCTAAACATAACCCTAACCGCAACAAGAAGCTGAACCCGAGTTAGACCCGAAAAAACACGTACGGTGCCACTTTCTGCCATCAAAAAGTGCTCTCAGCGGAAGCCTTTGGGTACACCTGAACTCCCTGGGGGAGCCTTTACGCAACCCCACACTCAACAGGACTCTGCGTCTTCACTCTTTCCTAACAACCCTAAACATAACCCTAACCGCAACAAGAAGCTGAACCTGAGTTAGACCCGAAAAAACACGTACGGTGCCACTTTCTGCCATCCAAAAGTGCTCTGAGCGGAAGCCTTTGGGTACACCTGAACTCCCTGGGGGAGCCTTTACGCAACCCCACACTCAACAGGACTCTGCGTCTTCACTCTTTCCTAACAACCCTAAACATAACCCTAACCGGAACAAGAAGCTCAACCCGAGTTAGACCCGAAAAAACACGTACGGTGCCACTTTCTGCCATCAAAAAGTGCTCTCAGCAGAAGCCTTTGGGTACACCTGAACTCCCTGGGGGAGCCTTTACGCAACCCCACACTCAACAGGACTCTGCGTCTTCACTCTTTCCTAACAACCCTAAACATAACCCTAACCGGAACAAGAAGCTCAACCCGAGTTAGACCCGAAAAAACACGTACGGTGCCACTTTCTGCCATCAAAAAGTGCTCTCAGCGGAAGCCTTTGGGTACACCTGAATTCCCTGGGGGAGCCTTTACGCAACCCCACACTCAACAGGACTCTGCGTCTTCACTCTTTCCTAACAACCCTAAACATAACCCTAACCGCAACAAGAAGCTGAACCCGAGTTAGACCCGAAAAAACACGTACGGTGCCACTTTCTGCCATCAAAAAGTGCTCTCAGCGGAAGCCTTTGGGTACACCTGAACTCCCTGGGGGAGCCTTTACGCAACCCCACACTCAACAGGACTCTGCGTCTTCACTCTTTCCTAACAACCCTAAACATAACCCTAACCGCAACAAGAAGCTGAACCCGAGTTAGACCCGAAAAAACACGTACGGTGCCACTTTCTGCCATCAAAAAGTGCTCTCAGCGGAAGCCTTTGGGTACACCTGAACTCCCTGGGGGAGCCTTTACGCAACCCCACACTCAACAGGACTCTGCGTCTTCACTCTTTCCTAACAACCCTAAACATAACCCTAACCGCAACAAGAAGCTGAACCCGAGTTAGACCCGAAAAAACACGTACGGTGCCACTTTCTGCCATCAAAAAGTGCTCTCAGCGGAAGCCTTTGGGTACACCTGAACTCCCTGGGGGAGCCTTTACGCAACCCCACACTCAACAGGACTCTGCGTCTTCACTCTTTCCTAACAACCCTAAACATAACCCTAACCGCAACAAGAAGCTGAACCTGAGTTAGACCCGAAAAAACACGTACGGTGCCACTTTCTGCCATCAAAAAGTGCTCTCAGCGGAAGCCTTTGGGTACACCTGAACTCCCTGGGGGAGCCTTTACGCAACCCCACACTCAACAGGACTCTGCGTCTTCACTCTTTCCTAACAACCCTAAACATAACCCTAACCGCAACAAGAAGCTCAACCCGAGTTAGACCCGAAAAAACACGTACGGTGCCACTTTCTGCCATCAAAAAGTGCTCTCAGCGGAAGCCTTTGGGTACACCTGAACTCCCTGGGGGAGCCTTTACGCAACCCCACACTCAACAGGACTCTGCGTCTTCACTCTTTCCTAACAACCCTATACATAAGCCTAACTGGAACAAGAAGCTGAACCCGAGTTAGACCCGAAAAAACACGTACGGTGCCACTTTCTGCCATCAAAAAGTGCTCTCAGCGGAAGCCTTTGGGTACACCTGAACTCCCTGGGGGAGCCTTTACGCAACCCCACACTCAACAGGACTCTGCGTCTTCACTCTTTCCTAACAACCCTAAACATAACCCGAACCGCAACAAGAAGCTGAACCCGAGTTAGACCCGAAAAAACACGTACGGTGCCACTTTCTGCCATCAAAAAGTGCTCTGAGCGGAAGCCTTTGGGTACACCTGAACTCCCTGGGGGAGCCTTTACGCAACCCCACACTCAACAGGACTCTGCGTCTTCACTCTTTCCTAACAACCCTAAACATAACCCTAACCGCAACAAGAAGCTGAACCCGAGTTAGACCCGAAAAAACACGTACGGTGCCACTTTCTGCCATCAAAAAGTGCTCTCAGCGGAAGCCTTTGGGTACACCTGAACTCCCTGGGGGAGCCTTTATGCAACCCCACACTCAACAGGACTCTGCGTCTTCACTCTTTCCTAACAACCCTAAACATAACCCTAACCGCAACAAGAAGCTGAACCCGAGTTAGACCCGAAAAAACACGTACGGTGCCACTTTCTGCCATCAAAAAGTGCTCTGAGCGGAAGCCTTTGGGTACACCTGAACTCCCTGGGGGAGCCTTTACGCAACCCCACACTCAACAGGACTCTGCGTCTTCACTCTTTCCTAACAACCCTAAACATAACCCTAACCGGAACAAGAAGCTGAACCTGAGTTAGACCCGAAAAAACACGTACGGTGCCACTTTCTGCCATCAAAAAGTGCTCTCAGCGGAAGCCTTTGGGTACACCTGAACTCCCTGGGGGAGCCTTTACGCAACCCCACACTCAACAGGACTCTGCGTCTTCACTCTTTCCTAACAACCCTAAACATAACCCTAACCGGAACAAGAAGCTCAACCCGAGTTAGACCCGAAAAAACACGTACGGTGCCACTTTCTGCCATCAAAAAGTGCTCTCAGCGGAAGCCTTTGGGTACACCTGAACTCCCTGGGGGAGCCTTTACGCAACCCCACACTCAACAGGACTCTGCGTCTTCACTCTTTCCTAACAACCCTAAACATAACCCTAACCGCAACAAGAAGCTCAACCCGAGTTAGACCCGAAAAAACACGTACGGTGCCACTTTCTGCCATCCAAAGTGCTCTCAGCGGAAGCCTTTGGGTACGCCTGAACTCCCTGGGGGAGCCTTTACGCAACCCCACACTCAACAGGACTCTGCGTCTTCACTCTTTCCTAACAACCCTAAACATAACCCTAACCGCAACAAGAAGCTGAACCCGAGTTAGACCCGAAAAAACACGTACGGTGCCACTTTCTGCCATCAAAAAGTGCTCTCAGCGGAAGCCTTTGGGTACACCTGAACTCCCTGGGGGAGCCTTTACGCAACCCCACACTCAACAGGACTCTGCGTCTTCACTCTTTCCTAACAACCCTAAACATAACCCTAACCGCAACAAGAAGCTCAACCCGAGTTAGACCCGAAAAAACACGTACGGTGCCACTTTCTGCCATCAAAAAGTGCTCTCAGCGGAAGCCTTTGGGTACACCTGAACTCCCTGGGGGAGCCTTTACGCAACCCCACACTCAACAGGACTCTGCGTCTTCACTCTTTCCTAACAACCCTAAACATAACCCTATCCGGAAGAGGAAACTGAACCCGAGTTAGACCCGAAAAAAGACGTACGGTGCCACTTTCTGCCATCAAAAAGTGCTCTCAGCGGAAGCCTTTGGGTACACCTGAATTCCCTGGGGGAGCCTTTACGCAACCCCACACTCAACAGGACTCTGCGTCTTCACTCTTTCCTAACAACCCTAAACATAACCCTAACCGCAACAAGAAGCTCAACCCGAGTTAGACCCGAAAAAACACGTACGGTGCCATTTTCTGCCATCAAAAAGTGCTCTCAGCGGAAGCCTTTGGGTACACCTGAACTCCCTGGGGGAGCCTTTACGCAACCCCACACTCAACAGGACTCTGCGTCTTCACTCTTTCCTAACAACCCTAAACATAACCCTAACCGCAACAAGAAGCTGAACCCGAGTTAGACCCGAAAAAACACGTACGGTGCCACTTTCTGCCATCAAAAAGTGCTCTCAGCGGAAGCCTTTGGGTACACCTGAACTCCCTGGGGGAGCCTTTACGCAACCCCACACTCAACAGGACTCTGCGTCTTCACTCTTTCCTAACAACCCTAAACATAACCCTAACCGCAACAAGAAGCTCAACCCGAGTTAGACCCGAAAAAACACGTACGGTGCCACTTTCTGCCATCAAAAAGTGCTCTCAGCGGAAGCCTTTGGGTACACCTGAACTCCCTGGGGGAGCCTTTACGCAACCCCACACTCAACAGGACTCTGCGTCTTCACTCTTTCCTAACAACCCTAAACATAACCCTAACCGCAACAAGAAGCTGAACCCGAGTTAGACCCGAGAAAACACGTACGGTGCCACTTTCTGCCATCAAAAAGTGCTCTGAGCGGAAGCCTTTGGGTACACCTGAACTCCCTGGGGGAGCCTTTACGCAACCCCACACTCAACAGGACTCTGCGTCTTCACTCTTTCCTAACAACCCTAAACATAAGCCTAACCGCAACAAGAAGCTCAACCCGAGTTAGACCCGAAAAAGCACGTACGGTGCCACTTTCTGCCATCAAAAAGTGCTCTCAGCGGAAGCCTTTGGGTACACCTGAACTCCCTGGGGGAGCCTTTACGCAACCCCACACTCAACAGGACTCTGCGTCTTCACTCTTTCCTAACAACCCTAAACATAACCCTAACCGCAACAAGAAGCTGAACCCGAGTTAGACCCGAAAAAACACGTACGGTGCCATTTTCTGCCATCAAAAAGTGCTCTCAGCGGAAGCCTTTGGGTACACCTGAACTCCCTGGGGGAGCCTTTACGCAACCCCACACTCAACAGGACTCTGCGTCTTCACTCTTTCCTAACAACCCTAAACATAACCCTAACCGCAACAAGAAGCTCAACCCGAGTTAGACCCGAAAAAACACGTACGGTGCCACTTTCTGCCATCAAAAAGTGCTCTCAGCGGAAGCCTTTGGGTACACCTGAACTCCCTGGGGGAGCCTTTACGCAACCCCACACTCAACAGGACTCTGCGTCTTCACTCTTTCCTAACAACCCTAAACATAACCCTAACCGCAACAAGAAGCTCAACCCGAGTTAGACCCGAAAAAACACGTACGGTGCCACTTTCTGCCATCCAAAAGTGCTCTCAGCGGAAGCCTTTGGGTACACCTGAACTCCCTGGGGGAGCCTTTACGCAACCCCACACTCAACAGGACTCTGCGTCTTCACTCTTTCCTAACAACCCTAAACATAACCCTAACCGGAAGAAGAAGCTCAACCCGAGTTAGACCCGAAAAAACACGTACGGTGCCACTTTCTGCCATCCAAAAGTGCTCTCAGCGGAAGCCTTTGGGTACACCTGAACTCCCTGGGGGAGCCTTTACGCAACCCCACACTCAACAGGACTCTGCGTCTTCACTCTTTCCTAACAACCCTAAACATAACCCTAACCGCAACAAGAAGCTGAACCCGAGTTAGACCCGAAAAAACACGTACGGTGCCACTTTCTGCCATCAAAAAGTGCTCTGAGCGGAAGCCTTTGGGTACACCTGAACTCCCTGGGGGAGCCTTTACGCAACCCCACACTCAACAGGACTCTGCGTATTCACTCTTTCCTAACAACCCTAAACATAAGCCTAACCGGAACAAGAAGCTGAACCCGAGTTAGACCCGAAAAAACACGTACGGTGCCACTTTCTGCCATCAAAAAGTGCTCTCAGCGGAAGCCTTTGGGTACACCTGAACTCCCTGGGGGAGCCTTTACGCAACCCCACACTCAACAGGACTCTGCGTCTTCACTCTTTCCTAACAACCCTAAACATAACCCTAACCGCAACAAGAAGCTCAACCCGAGTTAGACCCGAAAAAACACGTACGGTGCCACTTTCTGCCATCAAAAAGTGCTCTGAGCGGAAGCCTTTGGGTACACCTGAACTCCCTGGGGGAGCCTTTACGCAACCCCACACTCAACAGGA
This sequence comes from Anser brachyrhynchus, assembly GCF_964034855.1. NCBI lineage: Eukaryota > Metazoa > Chordata > Aves > Anseriformes > Anatidae > Anser > Anser brachyrhynchus. The sequence goes on from NW_027664060.1 coordinate 91,275, forward strand.
CTCTGCGTCTTCACTCTTTCCTAACAACCCTAAACATAAGCCTAACCGGAAAAAGAAGCTGAACCCGAGTTAGACCCGAAAAAACACGTACGGTGCCACTTTCTGCCATCAAAAAGTGCTCTCAGCGGAAGCCTTTGGGTACACCTGAACTCCCTGGGGGAGCCTTTACGCAACCCCACACTCAACAGGACTCTGCGTCTTCACTCTTTCCTAACAACCCTAAACATAACCCTAACCGGAACAATAAGCTGAACCTGAGTTAGACCCGAAAAAACACGTACGGTGCCACTTTCTGCCATCAAAAAGTGCTCTCAGCGGAAGCCTTTGGGTACACCTGAACTCCCTGGGGGAGCCTTTACGCAACCCCACACTCAACAGGACTCTGCGTCTTCACTCTTTCCTAACAACCCTAAACATAACCCTAACCGCAACAAGAAGCTGAACCCGAGTTAGACCCGAAAAAACATGTACGGTGCCACTTTCTGCCATCAAGAAGTGCTCTCAGCGGAAGCCTTTGGGTACACCTGAACTCCCTGGGGGAGCCTTTACGCAACCCCACACTCAACAGGACTCTGCGTCTTCACTCTTTCCTAACAACCCTAAACATAACCCTAACCGCAACAAGAAGCTGAACCCGAGTTAGACCCGAAAAAACACATACGGTGCCACTTTCTGCCATCAAAAAGTGCTCTCAGCGGAAGCCTTTGGGTACACCTGAACTCCCTGGGGGAGCCTTTACGCAACCCCACACTCAACAGGACTCTGCGTCTTCACTCTTTCCTAACAACCCTAAACATAACCCTAACCGGAACAAGAAGCTGAACCCGAGTTAGACCCGAAAAAACACGTACGGTGCCACTTTCTGCCATCAAAAAGTGCTCTCAGCGGAAGCCTTTGGGTACACCTGAACTCCCTGGGGGAGCCTTTACGCAACCCCACACTCAACAGGACTCTGCGTCTTCACTCTTTCCTAACAACCCTAAACATAACCCTAACCGCAACAAGAAGCTCAACCCGAGTTAGACCCGAAAAAACACGTACGGTGCCACTTTCTGCCATCAAAAAGTGCTCTCAGCGGAAGCCTTTGGGTACACCTGAACTCCCTGGGGGAGCCTTTACGCAACCCCACACTCAACAGGACTCTGCGTCTTCACTCTTTCCTAACAACCCTAAACATAACCCTAACCGCAACAAGAAGCTCAACCCGAGTTAGACCCGAAAAAACACGTACGGTGCCACTTTCTGCCATCAAAAAGTGCTCTCAGCGGAAGCCTTTGGGTACACCTGAACTCCCTGGGGGAGCCTTTACGCAACCCCACACTCAACAGGACTCTGCGTCTTCACTCTTTCCTAACAACCCTAAACATAACCCTAACCGCAACAAGAAGCTCAAACCGAGTTAGACCCGAAAAAACACGTACGGTGCCACTTTCTGCCATCAAAAAGTGCTCTGAGCGGAAGCCTTTGGGTACACCTGAACTCCCTGGGGGAGCCTTTACGCAACCCCACACTCAACAGGACTCTGCGTCTTCACTCTTTCCTAACAACCCTAAACATAACCCTAACCGCAACAAGAAGCTGAACCCGAGTTAGACCCGAAAAAACACGTACGGTGCCACTTTCTGCCATCAAAAAGTGCTCTCAGCGGAAGCCTTTGGGTACACCTGAACTCCCTGGGGGAGCCTTTACGCAACCCCACACTCAACAGGACTCTGCGTCTTCACTCTTTCCTAAAAACCCTAAACATAACCCTAACCGCAACTAGAAGCTGAACCCGAGTGAGACCCGAAAAAACACGTACGGTGCCACTTTCTGCCATCAAAAAGTGCTCTCAGCGGAAGCCTTTGGGTACACCTGAACTCCCTGGGGGAGCCTTTACGCAAACCCACACTCAACAGGACTCTGCGTCTTCACTCTTTCCTAACAACCCTAAACATAACCCTAACCGCAACAAGAAGCTGAACCCGAGTTAGACCCGAAAAAACACGTACGGTGCCACTTTCTGCCATCAAAAAGTGCTCTCAGCGGAAGCCTTTGGGTACACCTGAACTCCCTGTGGGAGCCTTTACGCAACCCCACACTCAACAGGACTCTGCGTCTTCACTCTTTCCTAACAACCCTAAACATAACCCTAACCGGAACAAGAAGCTGAACCCGAGTTAGACCCGAAAAAACACGTACGGTGCCACTTTCTGCCATCAAAAAGTGCTCTGAGCGGAAGCCTTTGGGTACACCTGAACTCCCTGGGGGAGCCTTTACGCAACCCCACACTCAACAGGACTCTGCGTCTTCACTCTTTCCTAACAACCCTAAACATAACCCGAACCGCAACAAGAAGCTGAACCCGAGTTAGACCCGAAAAAACACGTACGGTGCCACTTTCTGCCATCCAAAAGTGCTCTCAGCGGAAGCCTTTGGGTACACCTGAACTCCCTGGGGGAGCCTTTACGCAACCCCACACTCAACAGGACTCTGCGTCTTCACTCTTTCCTAACAACCCTAAACATAACCCTAACCGCAACAAGAAGCTGAACCCGAGTTAGACCCGAAAAAACACGTACGGTGCCACTTTCTGCCATCAAAAAGTGCTCTCAGCGGAAGCCTTTGGGTACACCTGAACTCCCTGGGGGAGCCTTTACGCAACCCCACACTCAACAGGACTCTGCGTCTTCACACTTTCCTAACAACCCTATACATAACCCTAACCGCAACAAGAAGCTGAACCCGAGTTAGACCCGAAAAAACACGTACGGTGCCACTTTCTGCCATCAAAAAGTGCTCTCAGCGGAAGCCTTTGGGTACACCTGAACTCCCTGGGGGAGCCTTTATGCAACCCCACACTCAACAGGACTCTGCGTCTTCACTCTTTCCTAACAACCCTAAACATAACCCTAACCGGAACAAGAAGCTGAACCCGAGTTAGACCCGAAAAAACACGTACGGTGCCACTTTCTGCCATCAAAAAGTGCTCTCAGCGGAAGCCTTTGGGTACACCTGAACTCCCTGGGGGAGCCTTTACGCAACCCCACACTCAACAGGACTCTGCGTCTTCACTCTTTCCTAACAACCCTAAACATAAGCCTAACCGCAACAAGAAGCTCAACCCGAGTTAGACCCGAAAAAGCACGTACGGTGCCACTTTCTGCCATCAAAAAGTGCTCTCAGCGGAAGCCTTTGGGTACACCTGAACTCCCTGGGGGAGCCTTTACGCAACCCCACACTCAACAGGACTCTGCGTCTTCACTCTTTCCTAACAACCCTAAACATAACCCTAACCGCAACAAGAAGCTGAACCCGAGTTAGACCCGAAAAAACACGTACGGTGCCACTTTCTGCCATCAAAAAGTGCTCTCAGCGGAAGCCTTTGGGTACACCTGAACTCCCTGGGGGAGCCTTTACGCAACCCCACACTCAACAGGACTCTGCGTCTTCACTCTTTCCTAACAACCCTAAACATAACCCTAACCGCAACAAGAAGCTCAACCCGAGTTAGACCCGAAAAAACACGTACGGTGCCACTTTCTGCCATCAAAAAGTGCTCTCAGCGGAAGCCTTTGGGTACACCTGAACTCCCTGGGGGAGCCTTTACGCAACCCCACACTCAACAGGACTCTGCGTCTTCACTCTTTCCTAACAACCCTAAACATAACCCTAACCGCAACAAGAAGCTGAACCCGAGTTAGACCCGAAAAAACACGTACGGTGCCACTTTCTGCCATCAAAAAGTGCTCTCAGCGGAAGCCTTTGGGTACACCTGAACTCCCTGGGGGAGCCTTTACGCAACCCCACACTCAACAGGACTCTGCGTCTTCACTCTTTCCTAACAACCCTAAACATAAGCCTAACCGGAACAAGAAGCTGAACCCGAGTTAGACCCGAAAAAACACGTACGGTGCCACTTTCTGCCATCAAAAAGTGCTCTCAGTGGAAGCCTTTGGGTACACCTGAACTCCCTGGGGGAGCCTTTACGCAACCCCACACTCAACAGGACTCTGCGTCTTCACTCTTTCCTAACAACCCTAAACATAACCCTAACCGGAACAAGAAGTTCAACCCGAGTTAGACCCGAAAAAACACGTACGGTGCCACTTTCTGCCATCAAAAAGTGCTCTCAGCGGAAGCCTTTGGGTACACCTGAACTCCCTGGGGGAGCCTTTACGCAACCCCACACTCAACAGGACTCTGCGTCTTCACTCTTTCCTAACAACCCTAAACATAAGCCTAACCGGAAAAAGAAGCTGAACCCGAGTTAGACCCGAAAAAACACGTACGGTGCCACTTTCTGCCATCAAAAAGTGCTCTCAGCGGAAGCCTTTGGGTACACCTGAACTCCCTGGGGGAGCCTTTACGCAACCCCACACTCAACAGGACTCTGCGTCTTCACTCTTTCCTAACAACCCTAAACATAACCCTAACCGCAACAAGAAGCTGAACCTGAGTTAGACCCGAAAAAACACGTACGGTGCCACTTTCTGCCATCAAAAAGTGCTCTCAGCGGAAGCCTTTGGGTACACCTGAACTCCCTGGGGGAGCCTTTACGCAACCCCACACTCAACAGGACTCTGCGTCTTCACTCTTTCCTAACAACCCTAAACATAAGCCTAACCGCAACAAGAAGCTCAACCCGAGTTAGACCCGAAAAAGCACGTACGGTGCCACTTTCTGCCATCAAAAAGTGCTCTCAGCGGAAGCCTTTGGGTACACCTGAACTCCCTGGGGGAGCCTTTACGCAACCCCACACTCAACAGGACTCTGCGTCTTCACTCTTTCCTAACAACCCTAAACATAACCCTAACCGCAACAAGAAGCTGAACCCGAGTTAGACCCGAAAAAACACGTACGGTGCCACTTTCTGCCATCAAAAAGTGCTCTGAGCGGAAGCCTTTGGGTACACCTGAACTCCCTGGGGGAGCCTTTACGCAACCCCACACTCAACAGGACTCTGCGTCTTCACTCTTTCCTAACAACCCTAAACATAACCCTAACCGCAACAAGAAGCTGAACCCGAGTTAGACCCGAAAAAACACGTACGGTGCCACTTTCTGCCATCAAAAAGTGCTCTCAGCGGAAGCCTTTGGGTACACCTGAACTCCCTGGGGGAGCCTTTACGCAACCCCACACTCAACAGGACTCTGCGTCTTCACTCTTTCCTAACAACCCTATACATAACCCTAACCGGAACAAGAAGCTGAACCCGAGTTAGACCCGAAAAAACATGTACGGTGCCACTTTCTGCCATCCAAAAGTGCTCTCAGCGGAAGCCTTTGGGTACACCTGAACTCCCTGGGGGAGCCTTTACGCAACCCCACACTCAACAGGACTCTGCGTCTTCACTCTTTCCTAACAATCCTAAACATAAGCCTAACCGGAACAAGAAGCTGAACCCGAGTTAGACCCGAAAAAACACGTACGGTGCCACTTTCTGCCATCCAAAAGTGCTCTCAGCGGAAGCCTTTGGGTACACCTGAACTCCCTGGGGGAGCCTTTATGCAACCCCACACTCAACAGGACTCTGCGTCTTCACTCTTTCCTAACAACCCTAAACATAACCCTAACCGGAACAAGAAGCTCAACCCGAGTTAGACCCGAAAAAACACGTACGGTGCCACTTTCTGCCATCAAAAAGTGCTCTCAGCGGAAGCCTTTGGGTACACCTGAACTCCCTGGGGGAGCCTTTACGCAACCCCACACTCAACAGGACTCTGCGTCTTCACTCTTTCCTAACAACCCTAAACATAACCCTAACCGCAACAAGAAGCTGAACCCGAGTTAGACCCGAAAAAACACGTACGGTGCCACTTTCTGCCATCAAAAAGTGCTCTGAGTGGAAGCCTTTGGGTACACCTGAACTCCCTGGGGGAGCCTTTACGCAACCCCACACTCAACAGGACTCTGCGTCTTCACTCTTTCCTAACAACCCTAAACATAAGCCTAACCGGAACAAGAAGCTGAACCCGAGTTAGACCCGAAAAAACACGTACGGTGCCACTTTCTGCCATCAAAAAGTGCTCTCAGTGGAAGCCTTTGGCTACACCTGAACTCCCTGGGGGAGCCTTTACACAACCCCACACTCAACAGGACTCTGCGTCTTCACTCTTTCCTAACAACCCTAAACATAAGCCTAACCGGAACAAGAAGCTGAACCCGAGTTAGACCCGAAAAAACACGTACGGTGCCACTTTCTGCCATCAAAAAGTGCTCTCAGTGGAAGCCTTTGGGTACACCTGAACTCCCTGGGGGAGCCTTTACGCAACCCCACACTCAACAGGACTCTGCGTCTTCACTCTTTCCTAACAACCCTAAACATAACCCTAACCGGAACAAGAAGTTCAACCCGAGTTAGACCCGAAAAAACACGTACGGTGCCACTTTCTGCCATCAAAAAGTGCTCTCAGCGGAAGCCTTTGGGTACACCTGAACTCCCTGGCGGAGCCTTTACGCAACCCCACACTCAACAGGACTCTGCGTCTTCACTCTTTCCTAACAACCCTAAACATAACCCTAACCGGAACAAGAAGCTGAACCCGAGTTAGACCCGAAAAAACACGTACGGTGCCACTTTCTGCCATCAAAAAGTGCTCTCAGCGGAAGCCTTTGGGTACACCTGAACTCCCTGGGGGAGCCTTTACGCAACCCCACACTCAACAGGACTCTGCGTCTTCACTCTTTCCTAACAACCCTAAACATAACCCTAACCGGAACAATAAGCTGAACCTGAGTTAGACCCGAAAAAACACGTACGGTGCCACTTTCTGCCATCAAAAAGTGCTCTCAGCGGAAGCCTTTGGGTACACCTGAACTCCCTGGGGGAGCCTTTACGCAACCCCACACTCAACAGGACTCTGCGTCTTCACTCTTTCCTAACAACCCTAAACATAACCCTAACCGCAACAAGAAGCTGAACCCGAGTTAGACCCGAAAAAACACGTACGGTGCCACTTTCTGCCATCAAAAAGTGCTCTGAGCGGAAGCCTTTGGGTACACCTGAACTCCCTGGGGGAGCCTTTACGCAACCCCACACTCAACAGGACTCTGCGTCTTCACTCTTTCCTAACAACCCTAAACATAACCCTAACCGCAACAAGAAGCTGAACCCGAGTTAGACCCGAAAAAACACGTACGGTGCCACTTTCTGCCATCAAAAAGTGCTCTCAGCGGAAGCCTTTGGGTACACCTGAACTCCCTGGGGGAGCCTTTACGCAACCCCACACTCAACAGGACTCTGCGTCTTCACTCTTTCCTAACAACCCTATACATAACCCTAACCGGAACAAGAAGCTGAACCCGAGTTAGACCCGAAAAAACATGTACGGTGCCACTTTCTGCCATCCAAAAGTGCTCTCAGCGGAAGCCTTTGGGTACACCTGAACTCCCTGGGGGAGCCTTTACGCAACCCCACACTCAACAGGACTCTGCGTCTTCACTCTTTCCTAACAATCCTAAACATAAGCCTAACCGGAACAAGAAGCTGAACCCGAGTTAGACCCGAAAAAACACGTACGGTGCCACTTTCTGCCATCCAAAAGTGCTCTCAGCGGAAGCCTTTGGGTACACCTGAACTCCCTGGGGGAGCCTTTATGCAACCCCACACTCAACAGGACTCTGCGTCTTCACTCTTTCCTAACAACCCTAAACATAACCCTAACCGGAACAAGAAGCTCAACCCGAGTTAGACCCGAAAAAACACGTACGGTGCCACTTTCTGCCATCAAAAAGTGCTCTCAGCGGAAGCCTTTGGGTACACCTGAACTCCCTGGGGGAGCCTTTACGCAACCCCACACTCAACAGGACTCTGCGTCTTCACTCTTTCCTAACAACCCTATACATAACCCTAACCGGAACAAGAAGCTGAACCCGAGTTAGACCCGAAAAAACATGTACGGTGCCACTTTCTGCCATCCAAAAGTGCTCTCAGCGGAAGCCTTTGGGTACACCTGAACTCCCTGGGGGAGCCTTTACGCAACCCCACACTCAACAGGACTCTGCGTCTTCACTCTTTCCTAACAATCCTAAACATAAGCCTAACCGGAACAAGAAGCTGAACCCGAGTTAGACCCGAAAAAACACGTACGGTGCCACTTTCTGCCATCAAAAAGTGCTCTCAGCGGAAGCCTTTGGGTACACCTGAACTCCCTGGGGGAGCCTTTATGCAACCCCACACTCAACAGGACTCTGCGTCTTCACTCTTTCCTAACAACCCTAAACATAACCCTAACCGGAACAAGAAGCTCAACCCGAGTTAGACCCGAAAAAACACGTACGGTGCCACTTTCTGCCATCAAAAAGTGCTCTCAGTGGAAGCCTTTGGGTACACCTGAACTCCCTGGGGGAGCCTTTACGCAACCCCACACTCAACAGGACTCTGCGTCTTCACTCTTTCCTAACAACCCTAAACATAACCCTAACCGGAACAAGAAGTTCAACCCGAGTTAGACCCGAAAAAACACGTACGGTGCCACTTTCTGCCATCAAAAAGTGCTCTCAGCGGAAGCCTTTGGGTACACCTGAACTCCCTGGCGGAGCCTTTACGCAACCCCACACTCAACAGGACTCTGCGTCTTCACTCTTTCCTAACAACCCTAAACATAACCCTAACCGGAACAAGAAGCTGAACCCGAGTTAGACCCGAAAAAACACGTACGGTGCCACTTTCTGCCATCAAAAAGTGCTCTCAGCGGAAGCCTTTGGGTACACCTGAACTCCCTGGGGGAGCCTTTACGCAACCCCACACTCAACAGGACTCTGCGTCTTCACTCTTTCCTAACAACCCTAAACATAACCCTAACCGGAACAATAAGCTGAACCTGAGTTAGACCCGAAAAAACACGTACGGTGCCACTTTCTGCCATCAAAAAGTGCTCTCAGCGGAAGCCTTTGGGTACACCTGAACTCCCTGGGGGAGCCTTTACGCAACCCCACACTCAACAGGACTCTGCGTCTTCACTCTTTCCTAACAACCCTAAACATAACCCTAACCGCAACAAGAAGTTCAACCCGAGTTAGACCCGAAAAAACATGTACGGTGCCACTTTCTGCCATCAAAAAGTGCTCTCAGCGGAAGCCTTTGGGTACACCTGAACTCCCTGGGGGAGCCTTTACGCAACCCCACACTCAACAGGACTCTGCGTCTTCACTCTTTCCTAACAACCCTAAACATAACCCTAACCGCAACAAGAAGCTGAACCCGAGTTAGACCCGAAAAAACACGTACGGTGCCACTTTCTGCCATCAAAAAGTGCTCTCAGCGGAAGCCTTTGGGTACACCTGAACTCCCTGGGGGAGCCTTTACGCAACCCCACACTCAACAGGACTCTGCGTCTTCACTCTTTCCTAACAACCCTAAACATAACCCTAACCGCAACAAGAAGCTGAACCCGAGTTAGACCCGAAAAAACACGTACGGTGCCACTTTCTGCCATCAAAAAGTGCTCTCAGCGGAAGCCTTTGGGTACACCTGAACTCCCTGGGGGAGCCTTTACGCAACCCCACACTCAACAGGACTCTGCGTCTTCACTCTTTCCTAACAACCCTAAACATAACCCTAACCGCAACAAGAAGCTGAACCCGAGTTAGACCCGAAAAAACACGTACGGTGCCACTTTCTGCCATCAAAAAGTGCTCTCAGCGGAAGCCTTTGGGTACACCTGAACTCCCTGGGGGAGCCTTTACGCAACCCCACACTCAACAGGACTCTGCGTCTTCACTCTTTCCTAACAACCCTAAACATAACCCTAACCGCAACAAGAAGCTGAACCCGAGTTAGACCCGAAAAAACACGTACGGTGCCACTTTCTGCCATCAAAAAGTGCTCTCAGCGGAAGCCTTTGGGTACACCTGAACTCCCTGGGGGAGCCTTTACGCAACCCCACACTCAACAGGACTCTGCGTCTTCACTCTTTCCTAACAACCCTAAACATAACCCTAACCGCAACAAGAAGCTCAACCCGAGTTAGACCCGAAAAAACACGTACGGTGCCACTTTCTGCCATCAAAAAGTGCTCTGAGCGGAAGCCTTTGGGTACACCTGAACTCCCTGGGGGAGCCTTTACGCAACCCCACACTCAACAGGACTCTGCGTCTTCACTCTTTCCTAACAACCCTAAACATAACCCTAACCGGAACAAGAAGCTGAACCCGAGTTAGACCCGAAAAAACACGTACGGTGCCGCTTTCTGCCATCAAAAAGTGCTCTCAGCGGAAGCCTTTGGGTACACCTGAACTCCCTGGGGGAGCCTTTACGCAACCCCACACTCAACAGGACTCTGCGTCTTCACTCTTTCCTAACAACCCTAAACATAACCCTAACCGCAACTAGAAGCTGAACCCGAGTTAGACCCGAAAAAACACGTACGGTGCCACTTTCTGCCATCCAAAAGTGCTCTCAGCGGAAGCCTTTGGGTACACCTGAATTCCCTGGGGGAGCCTTTACGCAACCCCACACTCAACAGGACTCTGCGTCTTCACTCTTTCCTAACAACCCTAAACATAACCTTAACCGCAACAAGAAGCTGAACCCGAGTTAGACCCGAAAAAACACGTACGGTGCCACTTTCTGCCATCAAAAAGTGCTCTGAGCGGAAGCCTTTGGGTACACCTGAACTCCCTGGGGGAGCCTTTACGCAACCCCACACTCAACAGGACTCTGCGTCTTCACTCTTTCCTAACAACCCTAAACATAACCCTAACCGCAACTAGAAGCTGAACCCGAGTTAGGCCCGAAAAAACACGTACGGTGCCACTTTCTGCCATCAAAAAGTGCTCTCAGCGGAAGCCTTTGGGTACACCTGAACTCCCTGGGGGAGCCTTTACGCAACCCCACACTCAACAGGACTCTGCGTCTTCACTCTTTCCTAACAACCCTAAACATAACCCTAACCGGAACAAGAAGCTCAACCCGAGTTAGACCCGAAAAAACACGTACGGTGCCACTTTCTGCCATCAAAAAGTGCTCTGAGCGGAAGCCTTTGGGTACACCTGAACTCCCTGGGGGAGCCTTTACGCAACCCCACACTCAACAGGACTCTGCGTCTTCACTCTTTCCTAACAACCCTAAACATAACCCTAACCGGAACAAGAAGCTCAACCCGAGTTAGACCCGAAAAAACACGTACGGTGCCACTTTCTGCCATCAAAAAGTGCTCTCAGTGGAAGCCTTTGGGTACACCTGAATTCCCTGGGGGAGCCTTTACGCAACCCCACACTCAACAGGACTCTGCGTCTTCACTCTTTCCTAACAACCCTAAACATAACCCTAACCGCAACAAGAAGCTGAACCTGAGTTAGACCCGAAAAAACACGTACGGTGCCACTTTCTGCCATCAAAAAGTGCTCTCAGCGGAAGCCTTTGGGTACACCTGAACTCCCTGGGGGAGCCTTTACGCAACCCCACACTCAACAGGACTCTGCGTCTTCACTCTTTCCTAACAACCCTAAACATAACCCTAACCGCAACAAGAAGCTGAACCCGAGTTAGACCCGAAAAAACACGTACGGTGCCACTTTCTGCCATCAAAAAGTGCTCTCAGCGGAAGCCTTTGGGTACACCTGAACTCCCTGGGGGAGCCTTTACGCAACCCCACACTCAACAGGACTCTGCGTCTTCACTCTTTCCTAACAACCCTAAACATAACCCTAACCGCAACAAGAAGCTGAACCTGAGTTAGACCCGAAAAAACACGTACGGTGCCACTTTCTGCCATCAAAAAGTGCTCTGAGCGGAAGCCTTTGGGTACACCTGAACTCCCTGGGGGAGCCTTTACGCAACCCCACACTCAACAGGACTCTGCGTCTTCACTCTTTCCTAACAACCCTAAACATAAGCCTAACCGGAACAAGAAGCTGAACCCGAGTTAGACCCGAAAAAACACGTACGGTGCCACTTTCTGCCATCAAAAAGTGCTCTCAGCGGAAGCCTTTGGGTACACCTGAATTCCCTGGGGGAGCCTTTACGCAACCCCACACTCAACAGGACTCTGCGTCTTCACTCTTTCCTAACAACCCTAAACATAACCCTAACCGCAACAAGAAGCTGAACCCGAGTTAGACCCGAAAAAACACGTACGGTGCCACTTTCTGCCATCAAAAAGTGCTCTCAGCGGAAGCCTTTGGGTACACCTGAACTCCCTGGGGGAGCCTTTACGCAACCCCACACTCAACAGGACTCTGCGTCTTCACACTTTCCTAACAACCCTATACATAACCCTAACCGCAACAAGAAGCTGAACCCGAGTTAGACCCGAAAAAACACGTACGGTGCCACTTTCTGCCATCAAAAAGTGCTCTGAGCGGAAGCCTTTGGGTACACCTGAACTCCCTGGGGGAGCCTTTACGCAACCCCACACTCAACAGGACTCTGCGTCTTCACTCTTTCCTAACAACCCTAAACATAACCCTAACCGCAACAAGAAGCTGAACCCGAGTTAGACCCGAAAAAACACGTACGGTGCCACTTTCTGCCATCAAAAAGTGCTCTCAGCGCAAGCCTTTGGGTACACCTGAACTCCCTGGGGGAGCCTTTACGCAACCCCACACTCAACAGGACTCTGCGTCTTCACTCTTTCCTAACAACCCTAAACATAACCCTAACCGCAACAAGAAGCTGAACCTGAGTTAGACCCGAAAAAACACGTACGGTGCCACTTTCTGCCATCAAAAAGTGCTCTGAGCGGAAGCCTTTGGGTACACCTGAACTCCCTGGGGGAGCCTTTACGCAACCCCACACTCAACAGGACTCTGCGTCTTCACTCTTTCCTAAAAACCCTAAACATAACCCTAACCGGAACAAGAAGCTCAACCCGAGTTAGACCCGAAAAAACACGTACGGTGCCACTTTCTGCCATCAAAAAGTGCTCTCAGCGGAAGCCTTTGGGTACACCTGAACTCCCTGGGGGAGCCTTTACGCAACCCCACACTCAACAGGACTCTGCGTCTTCACTCTTTCCTAACAACCCTAAACATAACCCTAACCGCAACAAGAAGCTGAACCCGAGTTAGACCCGAAAAAACATGTACGGTGCCACTTTCTGCCATCAAAAAGTGCTCTCAGCGGAAGCCTTTGGGTACACCTGAACTCCCTGGGGGAGCCTTTACGCAACCCCACACTCAACAGGACTCTGCGTCTTCACTCTTTCCTAACAATCCTAAACATAAGCCTAACCGGAACAAGAAGCTCAACCCGAGTTAGACCCGAAAAAACACGTACGGTGCCACTTTCTGCCATCAAAAAGTGCTCTGAGCGGAAGCCTTTGGGTACACCTGAACTCCCTGGGGGAGCCTTTACGCAACCCCACACTCAACAGGACTCTGCGTCTTCACTCTTTCCTAACAACCCTAAACATAACCCTAACCGGAACAAGAAGCTCAACCCGAGTTAGACCCGAAAAAACACGTACGGTGCCACTTTCTGCCATCAAAAAGTGCTCTCAGCAGAAGCCTTTGGGTACACCTGAACTCCCTGGGGGAGCCTTTACGCAACCCCACACTCAACAGGACTCTGCGTCTTCACTCTTTCCTAACAACCCTAAACATAACCCTAACCGGAACAAGAAGCTGAACCCGAGTTAGACCCGAAAAAACACGTACGGTGCCACTTTCTGCCATCAAAAAGTGCTCTCAGCGGAAGCCTTTGGGTACACCTGAACTCCCTGGGGGAGCCTTTACGCAACCCCACACTCAACAGGACTCTGCGTCTTCACTCTTTCCTAACAACCCTAAACATAACCCTAACCGCAACAAGAAGCTGAACCCGAGTTAGACCCGAAAAAACACGTACGGTGCCACTTTCTGCCATCAAAAAGTGCTCTCAGCGGAAGCCTTTGGGTACACCTGAACTCCCTGGGGGAGCCTTTACGCAACCCCACACTCAACAGGACTCTGCGTCTTCACTCTTTCCTAACAACCCTAAACATAAGCCTAACCGGAACAAGAAGCTGAACCCGAGTTAGACCCGAAAAAACACGTACGGTGCCACTTTCTGCCATCAAAAAGTGCTCTGAGCGGAAGCCTTTGGGTACACCTGAACTCCCTGGGGGAGCCTTTACGCAACCCCACACTCAACAGGACTCTGCGTCTTCACTCTTTCCTAACAACCCTAAACATAAGCCTAACCGGAAAAAGAAGCTGAACCCGAGTTAGACCCGAAAAAACACGTACGGTGCCACTTTCTGCCATCAAAAAGTGCTCTCAGCGGAAGCCTTTGGGTACACCTGAACTCCCTGGGGGAGCCTTTACGCAACCCCACACTCAACAGGACTCTGCGTCTTCACTCTTTCCTAACAATCCTAAACATAAGCCTAACCGGAACAAGAAGCTCAACCAGAGTTAGACCCGAAAAAACATGTACGGTGCCACTTTCTGCCATCAAAAAGTGCTCTCAGCGGAAGCCTTTGGGTACACCTGAACTCCCTGGGGGAGCCTTTACGCAACCCCACACTCAACAGGACTCTGCGTCTTCACTCTTTCCTAACAACCCTAAACATAACCCTAACCGCAACAAGAAGCTGAACCCGAGTTAGACCCGAAAAAACACGTACGGTGCCACTTTCTGCCATCAAAAAGTGCTCTCAGCGGAAGCCTTTGGGTACACCTGAACTCCCTGGGGGAGCCTTTACGCAACCCCACACTCAACAGGACTCTGCGTCTTCACTCTTTCCTAACAACCCTAAACATAACCCTAACCGCAACAAGAAGCTCAACCCGAGTTAGACCCGAAAAAACACGTACGGTGCCACTTTCTGCCATCAAAAAGTGCTCTCAGCGGAAGCCTTTGGGTACACCTGAACTCCCTGGGGGAGCCTTTACGCAACCCCACACTCAACAGGACTCTGCGTCTTCACTCTTTCCTAACAACCCTAAACATAACCCTAACCGCAACAAGAAGCTCAACCCGAGTTAGACCCGAAAAAACATGTACGGTGCCACTTTCTGCCATCAAAAAGTGCTCTCAGCGGAAGCCTTTGGGTACACCTGAACTCCCTGGGGGAGCCTTTACGCAACCCCACACTCAACAGGACTCTGCGTCTTCACTCTTTCCTAACAACCCTAAACATAACCCTAACCGCAACAAGAAGCTGAACCCGAGTTAGACCCGAAAAAACACGTACGGTGCCACTTTCTGCCATCAAAAAGTGCTCTCAGCGGAAGCCTTTGGGTACACCTGAACTCCCTGGGGGAGCCTTTACGCAACCCCACACTCAACAGGACTCTGCGTCTTCACTCTTTCCTAACAACCCTAAACATAACCCTAACCGCAACAAGAAGCTGAACCCGAGTTAGACCCGAAAAAACACGTACGGTGCCACTTTCTGCCATCAAAAAGTGCTCTCAGCGGAAGCCTTTGGGTACACCTGAACTCCCTGGGGGAGCCTTTACGCAACCCCACACTCAACAGGACTCTGCGTCTTCACTCTTTCCTAACAACCCTAAACATAACCCTAACCGCAACAAGAAGCTGAACCCGAGTTAGACCCGAAAAAACACGTACGGTGCCACTTTCTGCCATCAAAAAGTGCTCTCAGCGGAAGCCTTTGGGTACACCTGAACTCCCTGGGGGAGCCTTTACGCAACCCCACACTCAACAGGACTCTGCGTCTTCACTCTTTCCTAACAACCCTAAACATAACCCTAACCGCAACAAGAAGCTGAACCCGAGTTAGACCCGAAAAAACACGTACGGTGCCACTTTCTGCCATCAAAAAGTGCTCTCAGCGGAAGCCTTTGGGTACACCTGAACTCCCTGGGGGAGCCTTTACGCAACCCCACACTCAACAGGACTCTGCGTCTTCACTCTTTCCTAACAACCCTAAACATAACCCTAACCGCAACAAGAAGCTGAACCCGAGTTAGACCCGAAAAAACACGTACGGTGCCACTTTCTGCCATCAAAAAGTGCTCTGAGCGGAAGCCTTTGGGTACACCTGAACTCCCTGGGGGAGCCTTTACGCAACCCCACACTCAACAGGACTCTGCGTCTTCACTCTTTCCTAACAACCCTAAACATAACCCTAACCGGAACAAGAAGCTGAACCCGAGTTAGACCCGAAAAAACACGTACGGTGCCACTTTCTGCCATCAAAAAGTGCTCTCAGCGGAAGCCTTTGGGTACACCTGAACTCCCTGGGGGAGCCTTTACGCAACCCCACACTCAACAGGACTCTGCGTCTTCACTCTTTCCTAACAACCCTAAACATAACCCTAACCGCAACTAGAAGCTGAACCCGAGTTAGACCCGAAAAAACACGTACGGTGCCACTTTCTGCCATCCAAAAGTGCTCTCAGCGGAAGCCTTTGGGTACACCTGAATTCCCTGGGGGAGCCTTTACGCAACCCCACACTCAACAGGACTCTGCGTCTTCACTCTTTCCTAACAACCCTAAACATAACCTTAACCGCAACAAGAAGCTGAACCCGAGTTAGACCCGAAAAAACACGTACGGTGCCACTTTCTGCCATCAAAAAGTGCTCTGAGCGGAAGCCTTTGGGTACACCTGAACTCCCTGGGGGAGCCTTTACGCAACCCCACACTCAACAGGACTCTGCGTCTTCACTCTTTCCTAACAACCCTAAACATAACCCTAACCGCAACTAGAAGCTGAACCCGAGTTAGACCCGAAAAAACACGTACGGTGCCACTTTCTGCCATCAAAAAGTGCTCTCAGCGGAAGCCTTTGGGTACACCTGAACTCCCTGGGGGAGCCTTTACGCAACCCCACACTCAACAGGACTCTGCGTCTTCACTCTTTCCTAACAACCCTAAACATAACCCTAACCGGAACAAGAAGCTCAACCCGAGTTAGACCCGAAAAAACACGTACGGTGCCACTTTCTGCCATCAAAAAGTGCTCTGAGCGGAAGCCTTTGGGTACACCTGAACTCCCTGGGGGAGCCTTTACGCAACCCCACACTCAACAGGACTCTGCGTCTTCACTCTTTCCTAACAACCCTAAACATAACCCTAACCGGAACAAGAAGCTCAACCCGAGTTAGACCCGAAAAAACACGTACGGTGCCACTTTCTGCCATCAAAAAGTGCTCTCAGCGGAAGCCTTTGGGTACACCTGAATTCCCTGGGGGAGCCTTTACGCAACCCCACACTCAACAGGACTCTGCGTCTTCACTCTTTCCTAACAACCCTAAACATAACCCTAACCGCAACAAGAAGCTGAACCTGAGTTAGACCCGAAAAAACACGTACGGTGCCACTTTCTGCCATCAAAAAGTGCTCTCAGCGGAAGCCTTTGGGTACACCTGAACTCCCTGGGGGAGCCTTTACGCAACCCCACACTCAACAGGACTCTGCGTCTTCACTCTTTCCTAACAACCCTAAACATAACCCTAACCGCAACAAGAAGCTGAACCCGAGTTAGACCCGAAAAAACACGTACGGTGCCACTTTCTGCCATCAAAAAGTGCTCTCAGCGGAAGCCTTTGGGTACACCTGAACTCCCTGGGGGAGCCTTTACGCAACCCCACACTCAACAGGACTCTGCGTCTTCACTCTTTCCTAACAACCCTAAACATAACCCTAACCGCAACAAGAAGCTGAACCTGAGTTAGACCCGAAAAAACACGTACGGTGCCACTTTCTGCCATCAAAAAGTGCTCTGAGCGGAAGCCTTTGGGTACACCTGAACTCCCTGGGGGAGCCTTTACGCAACCCCACACTCAACAGGACTCTGCGTCTTCACTCTTTCCTAACAACCCTAAACATAACCCTAACCGGAACAAGAAGCTGAACCCGAGTTAGACCCGAAAAAACACGTACGGTGCCACTTTCTGCCATCAAAAAGTGCTCTCAGCGGAAGCCTTTGGGTACACCTGAATTCCCTGGGGGAGCCTTTACGCAACCCCACACTCAACAGGACTCTGCGTCTTCACTCTTTCCTAACAACCCTAAACATAACCCTAACCGCAACAAGAAGCTCAACCCGAGTTAGACCCGAAAAAACACGTACGGTGCCACTTTCTGCCATCAAAAAGTGCTCTCAGCGGAAGCCTTTGGGTACACCTGAACTCCCTGGGGGAGCCTTTACGCAACCCCACACTCAACAGGACTCTGCGTCTTCACACTTTCCTAACAACCCTATACATAACCCTAACCGCAACAAGAAGCTGAACCCGAGTTAGACCCGAAAAAACACGTACGGTGCCACTTTCTGCCATCAAAAAGTGCTCTGAGCGGAAGCCTTTGGGTACACCTGAACTCCCTGGGGGAGCCTTTACGCAACCCCACACTCAACAGGACTCTGCGTCTTCACTCTTTCCTAACAACCCTAAACATAACCCTAACCGCAACAAGAAGCTGAACCCGAGTTAGACCCGAAAAAACACGTACGGTGCCACTTTCTGCCATCAAAAAGTGCTCTCAGCGCAAGCCTTTGGGTACACCTGAACTCCCTGGGGGAGCCTTTACGCAACCCCACACTCAACAGGACTCTGCGTCTTCACTCTTTCCTAACAACCCTAAACATAACCCTAACCGCAACAAGAAGCTGAACCTGAGTTAGACCCGAAAAAACACGTACGGTGCCACTTTCTGCCATCAAAAAGTGCTCTGAGCGGAAGCCTTTGGGTACACCTGAACTCCCTGGGGGAGCCTTTACGCAACCCCACACTCAACAGGACTCTGCGTCTTCACTCTTTCCTAAAAACCCTAAACATAACCCTAACCGGAACAAGAAGCTCAACCCGAGTTAGACCCGAAAAAACACGTACGGTGCCACTTTCTGCCATCAAAAAGTGCTCTCAGCGGAAGCCTTTGGGTACACCTGAACTCCCTGGGGGAGCCTTTACGCAACCCCACACTCAACAGGACTCTGCGTCTTCACTCTTTCCTAACAACCCTAAACATAACCCTAACCGCAACAAGAAGCTGAACCCGAGTTAGACCCGAAAAAACATGTACGGTGCCACTTTCTGCCATCAAAAAGTGCTCTCAGCGGAAGCCTTTGGGTACACCTGAACTCCCTGGGGGAGCCTTTACGCAACCCCACACTCAACAGGACTCTGCGTCTTCACTCTTTCCTAACAATCCTAAACATAAGCCTAACCGGAACAAGAAGCTCAACCCGAGTTAGACCCGAAAAAACACGTACGGTGCCACTTTCTGCCATCAAAAAGTGCTCTGAGCGGAAGCCTTTGGGTACACCTGAACTCCCTGGGGGAGCCTTTACGCAACCCCACACTCAACAGGACTCTGCGTCTTCACTCTTTCCTAACAACCCTAAACATAACCCTAACCGCAACAAGAAGCTCAACCCGAGTTAGACCCGAAAAAACACGTACGGTGCCACTTTCTGCCATCAAAAAGTGCTCTCAGCAGAAGCCTTTGGGTACACCTGAACTCCCTGGGGGAGCCTTTACGCAACCCCACACTCAACAGGACTCTGCGTCTTCACTCTTTCCTAACAACCCTAAACATAACCCTAACCGGAACAAGAAGCTCAACCCGAGTTAGACCCGAAAAAACACGTACGGTGCCACTTTCTGCCATCAAAAAGTGCTCTCAGCGGAAGCCTTTGGGTACACCTGAACTCCCTGGGGGAGCCTTTACGCAACCCCACACTCAACAGGACTCTGCGTCTTCACTCTTTCCTAACAACCCTAAACATAACCCTAACCGCAACAAGAAGCTGAACCCGAGTTAGACCCGAAAAAACACGTACGGTGCCACTTTCTGCCATCAAAAAGTGCTCTCAGCGGAAGCCTTTGGGTACACCTGAACTCCCTGGGGGAGCCTTTACGCAACCCCACACTCAACAGGACTCTGCGTCTTCACTCTTTCCTAACAACCCTAAACATAAGCCTAACCGGAACAAGAAGCTGAACCCGAGTTAGACCCGAAAAAACACGTACGGTGCCACTTTCTGCCATCAAAAAGTGCTCTGAGCGGAAGCCTTTGGGTACACCTGAACTCCCTGGGGGAGCCTTTACGCAACCCCACACTCAACAGGACTCTGCGTCTTCACTCTTTCCTAACAACCCTAAACATAACCCTAACCGGAACAAGAAGCTCAACCCGAGTTAGACCCGAAAAAACACGTACGGTGCCACTTTCTGCCATCAAAAAGTGCTCTCAGCGGAAGCCTTTGGGTACACCTGAACTCCCTGGGGGAGCCTTTACGCAACCCCACACTCAACAGGACTCTGCGTCTTCACTCTTTCCTAACAACCCTAAACATAACCCTAACCGCAACAAGAAGCTGAACCCGAGTTAGACCCGAAAAAACACGTACGGTGCCACTTTCTGCCATCCAAAAGTGCTCTCAGCGGAAGCCTTTGGGTACACCTGAACTCCCTGGGGGAGCCTTTACGCAACCCCACACTCAACAGGACTCTGCGTCTTCACTCTTTCCTAACAACCCTAAACATAAGCCTAACCGGAACAAGAAGCTGAACCCGAGTTAGACCCGAAAAAACACGTACGGTGCCACTTTCTGCCATCAAAAAGTGCTCTCAGCGGAAGCCTTTGGGTACACCTGAACTCCCTGGGGGAGCCTTTACGCAACCCCACACTCAACAGGACTCTGCGTCTTCACTCTTTCCTAACAACCCTAAACATAACCCTAACCGGAACAAGAAGCTGAACCCGAGTTAGACCCGAAAAAACACGTACGGTGCCACTTTCTGCCATCAAAAAGTGCTCTCAGCGGAAGCCTTTGGGTACACCTGAACTCCCTGGGGGAGCCTTTACGCAACCCCACACTCAACAGGACTCTGCGTCTTCACTCTTTCCTAACAACCCTAAACATAACCCTAACCGGAACAAGAAGCTCAACCCGAGTTAGACCCGAAAAAACACGTACGGTGCCACTTTCTGCCATCAAAAAGTGCTCTCAGCGGAAGCCTTTGGGTACACCTGAACTCCCTGGGGGAGCCTTTACGCAACCCCACACTCAACAGGACTCTGCGTCTTCACTCTTTCCTAACAACCCTAAACATAACCCTAACCGGAACAAGAAGCTGAACCCGAGTTAGACCCGAAAAAACACGTACGGTGCCACTTTCTGCCATCAAAAAGTGCTCTCAGCGGAAGCCTTTGGGTACACCTGAATTCCCTGGGAGAGCCTTTACGCAACCCCACACTCAACCGGACTCTGCGTCTTCACTCTTTCCTAACAACCCTAAACATAACCCTAACCGCAACAAGAAGCTGAACCCGAGTTAGACCCGAAAAAACACGTACGGTGCCACTTTCTGCCATCAAAAAGTGCTCTCAGCGGAAGCCTTTGGGTACACCTGAACTCCCTGGGGGAGCCTTTACGCAACCCCACACTCAACAGGACTCTGCGTCTTCACTCTTTCCTAACAACCCTAAACATAACCCTAACCGGAACAAGAAGCTGAACCTGAGTTAGACCCGAAAAAACACGTACGGTGCCACTTTCTGCCATCAAAAAGTGCTCTCAGCGGAAGCCTTTGGGTACACCTGAACTCCCTGGGGGAGCCTTTACGCAACCCCACACTCAACAGGACTCTGCGTCTTCACTCTTTCCTAACAACCCTAAACATAACCCTAACCGGAACAAGAAGCTGAACCCGAGTTAGACCCGAAAAAACACGTACGGTGCCACTTTCTGCCATCAAAAAGTGCTCTGAGCGGAAGCCTTTGGGTACACCTGAACTCCCTGGGGGAGCCTTTACGCAACCCCACACTCAACAGGACTCTGCGTCTTCACTCTTTCCTAAAAACCCTAAACATAACCCTAACCGGAACAAGAAGCTCAACCCGAGTTAGACCCGAAAAAACACGTACGGTGCCACTTTCTGCCATCAAAAAGTGCTCTCAGCGGAAGCCTTTGGGTACACCTGAACTCCCTGGGGGAGCCTTTACGCAACCCCACACTCAACAGGACTCTGCGTCTTCACTCTTTCCTAACAACCCTAAACATAACCCTAACCGCAACAAGAAGCTGAACCCGAGTTAGACCCGAAAAAACATGTACGGTGCCACTTTCTGCCATCAAAAAGTGCTCTCAGCGGAAGCCTTTGGGTACACCTGAACTCCCTGGGGGAGCCTTTACGCAACCCCACACTCAACAGGACTCTGCGTCTTCACTCTTTCCTAACAATCCTAAACATAAGCCTAACCGGAACAAGAAGCTCAACCCGAGTTAGACCCGAAAAAACACGTACGGTGCCACTTTCTGCCATCAAAAAGTGCTCTGAGCGGAAGCCTTTGGGTACACCTGAACTCCCTGGGGGAGCCTTTACGCAACCCCACACTCAACAGGACTCTGCGTCTTCACTCTTTCCTAACAACCCTAAACATAACCCTAACCGCAACAAGAAGCTCAACCCGAGTTAGACCCGAAAAAACACGTACGGTGCCACTTTCTGCCATCAAAAAGTGCTCTCAGCAGAAGCCTTTGGGTACACCTGAACTCCCTGGGGGAGCCTTTACGCAACCCCACACTCAACAGGACTCTGCGTCTTCACTCTTTCCTAACAACCCTAAACATAACCCTAACCGGAACAAGAAGCTCAACCCGAGTTAGACCCGAAAAAACACGTACGGTGCCACTTTCTGCCATCAAAAAGTGCTCTCAGCGGAAGCCTTTGGGTACACCTGAACTCCCTGGGGGAGCCTTTACGCAACCCCACACTCAACAGGACTCTGCGTCTTCACTCTTTCCTAACAACCCTAAACATAACCCTAACCGCAACAAGAAGCTGAACCCGAGTTAGACCCGAAAAAACACGTACGGTGCCACTTTCTGCCATCAAAAAGTGCTCTCAGCGGAAGCCTTTGGGTACACCTGAACTCCCTGGGGGAGCCTTTACGCAACCCCACACTCAACAGGACTCTGCGTCTTCACTCTTTCCTAACAACCCTAAACATAAGCCTAACCGGAACAAGAAGCTGAACCCGAGTTAGACCCGAAAAAACACGTACGGTGCCACTTTCTGCCATCAAAAAGTGCTCTGAGCGGAAGCCTTTGGGTACACCTGAACTCCCTGGGGGAGCCTTTACGCAACCCCACACTCAACAGGACTCTGCGTCTTCACTCTTTCCTAACAACCCTAAACATAACCCTAACCGGAACAAGAAGCTCAACCCGAGTTAGACCCGAAAAAACACGTACGGTGCCACTTTCTGCCATCAAAAAGTGCTCTCAGCGGAAGCCTTTGGGTACACCTGAACTCCCTGGGGGAGCCTTTACGCAACCCCACACTCAACAGGACTCTGCGTCTTCACTCTTTCCTAACAACCCTAAACATAACCCTAACCGCAACAAGAAGCTGAACCCGAGTTAGACCCGAAAAAACACGTACGGTGCCACTTTCTGCCATCCAAAAGTGCTCTCAGCGGAAGCCTTTGGGTACACCTGAACTCCCTGGGGGAGCCTTTACGCAACCCCACACTCAACAGGACTCTGCGTCTTCACTCTTTCCTAACAACCCTAAACATAAGCCTAACCGGAACAAGAAGCTGAACCCGAGTTAGACCCGAAAAAACACGTACGGTGCCACTTTCTGCCATCAAAAAGTGCTCTCAGCGGAAGCCTTTGGGTACACCTGAACTCCCTGGGGGAGCCTTTACGCAACCCCACACTCAACAGGACTCTGCGTCTTCACTCTTTCCTAACAACCCTAAACATAACCCTAACCGGAACAAGAAGCTGAACCCGAGTTAGACCCGAAAAAACACGTACGGTGCCACTTTCTGCCATCAAAAAGTGCTCTCAGCGGAAGCCTTTGGGTACACCTGAACTCCCTGGGGGAGCCTTTACGCAACCCCACACTCAACAGGACTCTGCGTCTTCACTCTTTCCTAACAACCCTAAACATAACCCTAACCGGAACAAGAAGCTCAACCCGAGTTAGACCCGAAAAAACACGTACGGTGCCACTTTCTGCCATCAAAAAGTGCTCTCAGCGGAAGCCTTTGGGTACACCTGAACTCCCTGGGGGAGCCTTTACGCAACCCCACACTCAACAGGACTCTGCGTCTTCACTCTTTCCTAACAACCCTAAACATAACCCTAACCGGAACAAGAAGCTGAACCCGAGTTAGACCCGAAAAAACACGTACGGTGCCACTTTCTGCCATCAAAAAGTGCTCTCAGCGGAAGCCTTTGGGTACACCTGAATTCCCTGGGAGAGCCTTTACGCAACCCCACACTCAACCGGACTCTGCGTCTTCACTCTTTCCTAACAACCCTAAACATAACCCTAACCGCAACAAGAAGCTGAACCCGAGTTAGACCCGAAAAAACACGTACGGTGCCACTTTCTGCCATCAAAAAGTGCTCTCAGCGGAAGCCTTTGGGTACACCTGAACTCCCTGGGGGAGCCTTTACGCAACCCCACACTCAACAGGACTCTGCGTCTTCACTCTTTCCTAACAACCCTAAACATAACCCTAACCGGAACAAGAAGCTGAACCTGAGTTAGACCCGAAAAAACACGTACGGTGCCACTTTCTGCCATCAAAAAGTGCTCTCAGCGGAAGCCTTTGGGTACACCTGAACTCCCTGGGGGAGCCTTTACGCAACCCCACACTCAACAGGACTCTGCGTCTTCACTCTTTCCTAACAACCCTAAACATAACCCTAACCGGAACAAGAAGCTGAACCCGAGTTAGACCCGAAAAAACACGTACGGTGCCACTTTCTGCCATCAAAAAGTGCTCTCAGCGGAAGCCTTTGGGTACACCTGAACTCCCTGGGGGAGCCTTTACGCAACCCCACACTCAACAGGACTCTGCGTCTTCACTCTTTCCTAACAATCCTAAACGTAACCCTAACCGGAACAAGAAGCTCAACCCGAGTTAGACCCGAAAAAACATGTACGGTGCCACTTTCTGCCATCAAAAAGTGCTCTCAGCGGAAGCCTTTGGGTACACCTGAACTCCCTGGGGGAGCCTTTACGCAACCCCACACTCAACAGGACTCTGCGTCTTCACTCTTTCCTAACAACCCTAAACATAACCCTAACCGCAACAAGAAGCTGAACCCGAGTTAGACCCGAAAAAACACGTACGGTGCCACTTTCTGCCATCAAAAAGTGCTCTCAGCGGAAGCCTTTGGGTACACGTGAACTCCCTGGGGGAGCCTTTACGCAACCCCACACTCAACAGGACTCTGCGTCTTCACTCTTTCCTAACAACCCTAAACATAACCCTAACCGCAACAAGAAGCTGAACCCGAGTTAGACCCGAAAAAACACGTACGGTGCCACTTTCTGCCATCCAAAAGTGCTCTCAGCGGAAGCCTTTGGGTACACCTGAACTCCCTGGGGGAGCCTTTACGCAACCCCACACTCAACAGGACTCTGCGTCTTCACTCTTTCCTAACAACCCTAAACATAACCCTAACCGGAACAAGAAGCTCAACCCGAGTTAGACCCGAAAAAACACGTACGGTGCCACTTTCTGCCATCAAAAAGTGCTCTCAGCGGAAGCCTTTGGGTACACCTGAACTCCCTGGGGGAGCCTTTACGCAACCCCACACTCAACAGGACTCTGCGTCTTCACTCTTTCCTAACAACCCTAAACATAACCCTAACCGGAACAAGAAGCTGAACCCGAGTTAGACCCGAAAAAACACGTACGGTGCCACTTTCTGCCATCAAAAAGTGCTCTCAGCGGAAGCCTTTGGGTACACCTGAATTCCCTGGGAGAGCCTTTACGCAACCCCACACTCAACCGGACTCTGCGTCTTCACTCTTTCCTAACAACCCTAAACATAACCCTAACCGCAACAAGAAGCTCAACCCGAGTTAGACCCGAAAAAACACGTACGGTGCCACTTTCTGCCATCAAAAAGTGCTCTCAGCGGAAGCCTTTGGGTACACCTGAACTCCCTGGGGGAGCCTTTACGCAACCCCACACTCAACAGGACTCTGCGTATTCACTCTTTCCTAACAACCCTAAACATAACCCTAACCGCAACAAGAAGCTGAACCTGAGTTAGACCCGAAAAAACACGTACGGTGCCACTTTCTGCCATCAAAAAGTGCTCTCAGCGGAAGCCTTTGGGTACACCTGAACTCCCTGGGGGAGCCTTTACGCAACCCCACACTCAACAGGACTCTGCGTCTTCACTCTTTCCTAACAACCCTAAACATAACCCTAACCGGAACAAGAAGCTGAACCCGAGTTAGACCCGAAAAAACACGTACGGTGCCACTTTCTGCCATCAAAAAGTGCTCTCAGCGGAAGCCTTTGGGTACACCTGAACTCCCTGGGGGAGCCTTTACGCAACCCCACACTCAACAGGACTCTGCGTCTTCACTCTTTCCTAACAACCCTAAACATAACCCTAACCGGAACAAGAAGCTCAACCCGAGTTAGACCCGAAAAAACACGTACGGTGCCACTTTCTGCCATCAAAAAGTGCTCTCAGCGGAAGCCTTTGGGTACACCTGAACTCGCTGGGGGAGCCTTTACGCAACCCCACACTCAACAGGACTCTGCGTCTTCACTCTTTCCTAACAACCCTAAACATAACCCTAACCGCAACAAGAAGCTGAACCCGAGTTAGACCCGAAAAAACACGTACGGTGCCACTTTCTGCCATCAAAAAGTGCTCTCAGCGGAAGCCTTTGGGTACACCTGAACTCCCTGGGGGAGCCTTTACGCAACCCCACACTCAACAGGACTCTGCGTCTTCACTCTTTCCTAACAACCCTAAACATAAGCCTAACCGGAACAAGAAGCTGAACCCGAGTTAGACCCGAAAAAACACGTACGGTGCCACTTTCTGCCATCAAAAAGTGCTCTCAGCGGAAGCCTTTGGGTACACCTGAACTCCCTGGGGGAGCCTTTACGCAACCCCACACTCAACAGGACTCTGCGTCTTCACTCTTTCCTAACAACCCTAAACATAACCCTAACCGGAACAAGAAGCTCAACCCGAGTTAGACCCGAAAAAACACGTACGGTGCCACTTTCTGCCATCAAAAAGTGCTCTCAGCGGAAGCCTTTGGGTACACCTGAACTCCCTGGGGGAGCCTTTACGCAACCCCACACTCAACAGGACTCTGCGTCTTCACTCTTTCCTAACAACCCTAAACATAAGCCTAACCGCAACAAGAAGCTGAACCCGAGTTAGACCCGAAAAAACACGTACGGTGCCACTTTCTGCCATCAAAAAGTGCTCTCAGCGGAAGCCTTTGGGTACACCTGAACTCCCTGGGGGAGCCTTTACGCAACCCCACACTCAACAGGACTCTGCGTCTTCACTCTTTCCTAACAACCCTAAACATAACCCTAACCGGAACAAGAAGCTCAACCCGAGTTAGACCCGAAAAAACACGTACGGTGCCACTTTCTGCCATCAAAAAGTGCTCTCAGCGGAAGCCTTTGGGTACACCTGAACTCCCTGGGGGAGCCTTTACGCAACCCCACACTCAACAGGACTCTGCGTCTTCACTCTTTCCTAACAACCCTAAACATAAGCCTAACCGCAACAAGAAGCTGAACCCGAGGTAGACCCGAAAAAACACGTACGGTGCCACTTTCTGCCATCAAAAAGTGCTCTCAGCGGAAGCCTTTGGGTACACCTGAACTCCCTGGGGGAGCCTTTACGCAACCCCACACTCAACAGGACTCTGCGTCTTCACTCTTTCCTAACAACCCTAAACATAACCCTAACCGGAACAAGAAGCTCAACCCGAGTTAGACCCGAAAAAACACGTACGGTGCCACTTTCTGCCATCAAAAAGTGCTCTCAGCGGAAGCCTTTGGGTACACCTGAACTCCCTGGGGGAGCCTTTACGCAACCCCACACTCAACAGGACTCTGCGTCTTCACTCTTTCCTAACAACCCTAAACATAAACCTAACCGCAACAAGAAGTTGAACCCGAGTTAGACCCGAAAAAACACGTACGGTGCCACTTTCTGCCATCAAAAAGTGCTCTCAGCGGAAGCCTTTGGGTACACCTGAACTCCCTGGGGGAGCCTTTACGCAACCCCACACTCAACAGGACTCTGCGTCTTCACTCTTTCCTAACAACCCTAAACATAACCCTAACCGCAACAAGAAGCTGAACCCGAGTTAGACCCGAAAAAACACGTACGGTGCCACTTTCTGCCATCAAAAAGTGCTCTCAGCGGAAGCCTTTGGGTACACCTGAACTCCCTGGGGGAGCCTTTACGCAACCCCACACTCAACAGGACTCTGCGTCTTCACTCTTTACTAACAACCCTAAACATAACCCTAACCGCAACAAGAAGCTGAACCCGAGTTAGACCCGAAAAAACACGTACGGTGCCACTTTCTGCCATCAAAAAGTGCTCTCAGCGGAAGCCTTTGGGTACACCTGAACTCCCTGGGGGAGCCTTTACGCAACCCCACACTCAACAGGACTCTGCGTCTTCACTCTTTCCTAACAACCCTAAACATAACCCTAACCGCAACAAGAAGCTGAACCTGAGTTAGACCCGAAAAAACACGTACGGTGCCACTTTCTGCCATCAAAAAGTGCTCTGAGCGGAAGCCTTTGGGTACACCTGAACTCCCTGGGGGAGCCTTTACGCAACCCCACACTCAACAGGACTCTGCGTCTTCACTCTTTCCTAACAACCCTAAACATAACCCTAACCGCAACAAGAAGCTCAACCCGAGTTAGACCCGAAAAAACACGTACGGTGCCACTTTCTGCCATCCAAAAGTGCTCTGAGCGGAAGCCTTTGGGTACACCTGAACTCCCTGGGGGAGCCTTTACGCAACCCCACACTCAACAGGACTCTGCGTCTTCACTCTTTCCTAACAACCCTAAACATAACCCTAACCGGAACAAGAAGCTGAACCCGAGTTAGACCCGAAAAAACACGTACGGTGCCACTTTCTGCCATCAAAAAGTGCTCTCAGCGGAAGCCTTTGGGTACACCTGAACTCCCTGGGGGAGCCTTTACGCAACCCCACACTCAACAGGACTCTGCGTCTTCACTCTTTCCTAACAACCCTAAACATAACCCTAACCGGAACAAGAAGCTGAACCCGAGTTAGACCCGAAAAAACACGTACGGTGCCACTTTCTGCCATCAAAAAGTGCTCTCAGCGGAAGCCTTTGGGTACACCTGAACTCCCTGGGGGAGCCTTTACGCAAACCCACACTCAACAGGACTCTGCGTCTTCACTCTTTCCTAACAACCCTAAACATAAGCCTAACCGCAACAAGAAGCTGAACCCGAGTTAGACCCGAAAAAACACGTACGGTGCCACTTTCTGCCATCAAAAAGTGCTCTCAGCGGAAGCCTTTGGGTACACCTGAACTCCCTGGGGGAGCCGTTACGCAACCCCACACTCAACAGGACTCTGCGTCTTCACTCTTTCCTAACAACCCTAAACATAACCCTAACCGGAACAAGAAGCTGAACCTGAGTTAGACCCGAAAAAACACGTACGGTGCCACTTTCTGCCATCAAAAAGTGCTCTCAGCGGAAGCCTTTGGGTACACCTGAACTCCCTGGGGGAGCCTTTATGCAACCCCACACTCAACAGGACTCTGCGTCTTCACTCTTTCCTAACAACCCTAAACATAACCCTAACCGGAACAAGAAGCTCAACCCGAGTTAGACCCGAAAAAACACGTACGGTGCCACTTTCTGCCATCAAAAAGTGCTCTCAGCGGAAGCCTTTGGGTACACCTGAACTCCCTGGGGGAGCCTTTACGCAACCCCACACTCAACAGGACTCTGCGTCTTCACTCTTTCCTAACAACCCTAAACATAACCCTAACCGCAACAAGAAGCTGAACCCGAGTTAGACCCGAAAAAACACGTACGGTGCCACTTTCTGCCATCAAAAAGTGCTCTCAGCGGAAGCCTTTGGGTACACCTGAACTCCCTGGGGGAGCCTTTACGCAACCCCACACTCAACAGGACTCTGCGTCTTCACTCTTTCCTAACAACCCTAAACATAAGCCTAACCGGAACAAGAAGCTGAACCCGATTTAGACCCGAAAAAACACGTACGGTGCCACTTTCTGCCATCAAAAAGTGCTCTCAGCGGAAGCCTTTGGGTACACCTGAACTCCCTGGGGGAGCCTTTACGCAACCCCACACTCAACAGGACTCTGCGTCTTCACTCTTTCCTAACAACCCTAAACATAACCCTAACCGCAACAAGAAGCTGAACCCGAGTTAGACCCGAAAAAACACGTACGGTGCCACTTTCTGCCATCAAAAAGTGCTCTCAGCGGAAGCCTTTGGGTACACCTGAACTCCCTGGGGGAGCCTTTACGCAACCCCACACTCAACAGGACTCTGCGTCTTCACTCTTTCCTAACAACCCTAAACATAACCCTAACCGCAACAAGAAGCTGAACCCGAGTTAGACCCGAAAAAACACGTACGGTGCCACTTTCTGCCATCAAAAAGTGCTCTCAGCGGAAGCCTTTGGGTACACCTGAACTCCCTGGGGGAGCCTTTACGCAACCCCACACTCAACAGGACTCTGCGTCTTCACTCTTTCCTAACAACCCTAAACATAAGCCTAACCGCAACAAGAAGCTGAACCCGATGTAGACCCGAAAAAACACGTACGGTGCCACTTTCTGCCATCAAAAAGTGCTCTCAGCGGAAGCCTTTGGGTACACCTGAACTCCCTGGGGGAGCCTTTACGCAACCCCACACTCAACAGGACTCTGCGTCTTCACTCTTTCCTAACAACCCTAAACATAACCCTAACCGGAACAAGAAGCTCAACCCGAGTTAGACCCGAAAAAACACGTACGGTGCCACTTTCTGCCATCAAAAAGTGCTCTCAGCGGAAGCCTTTGGGTACACCTGAACTCCCTGGGGGAGCCTTTACGCAACCCCACACTCAACAGGACTCTGCGTCTTCACTCTTTCCTAACAACCCTAAACATAAACCTAACCGCAACAAGAAGTTGAACCCGAGTTAGACCCGAAAAAACACGTACGGTGCCACTTTCTGCCATCAAAAAGTGCTCTCAGCGGAAGCCTTTGGGTACACCTGAACTCCCTGGGGGAGCCTTTACGCAACCCCACACTCAACAGGACTCTGCGTCTTCACTCTTTCCTAACAACCCTAAACATAAGCCTAACCGCAACAAGAAGCTGAACCCGAGTTAGACCCGAAAAAACACGAACGGTGCCACTTTCTGCCATCAAAAAGTGCTCTCAGCGGAAGCCTTTGGGTACACCTGAACTCCCTGGGGGAGCCTTTACGCAACCCCACACTCAACAGGACTCTGCGTCTTCACTCTTTACTAACAACCCTAAACATAACCCTAACCGCAACAAGAAGCTGAACCCGAGTTAGACCCGAAAAAACACGTACGGTGCCACTTTCTGCCATCAAAAAGTGCTCTCAGCGGAAGCCTTTGGGTACACCTGAACTCCCTGGGGGAGCCTTTACGCAACCCCACACTCAACAGGACTCTGCGTCTTCACTCTTTCCTAACAACCCTAAACATAAGCCTAACCGGAACAAGAAGCTGAACCCGAGTTAGACCCGAAAAAACACGTACGGTGCCACTTTCTGCCATCAAAAAGTGCTCTCAGCGGAAGCCTTTGGGTACACCTGAACTCCCTGGGGGAGCCTTTACGCAACCCCACACTCAACAGGACTCTGCGTATTCACTCTTTCCTAACAACCCTAAACATAACCCTAACCGCAACAAGAAGCTGAACCTGAGTTAGACCCGAAAAAACACGTACGGTGCAACTTTCTGCCATCAAAAAGTGCTCTGAGCGGAAGCCTTTGGGTACACCTGAACTCCCTGGGGGAGCCTTTACGCAACCCCACACTCAACAGGACTCTGCGTCTTCACTCTTTCCTAACAACCCTAAACATAACCCTAACCGGAACAAGAAGCTCAACCCGAGTTAGACCCGAAAAAACACGTACGGTGCCACTTTCTGCCATCAAAAAGTGCTCTCAGCGGAAGCCTTTGGGTACACCTGAACTCCCTGGGGGAGCCTTTACGCAACCCCACACTCAACAGGACTCTGCGTCTTCACTCTTTCCTAACAACCCTAAACATAACCCTAACCGCAACAAGAAGCTGAACCCGAGTTAGACCCGAAAAAACACGTACGGTGCCACTTTCTGCCATCAAAAAGTGCTCTCAGCGGAAGGCTTTGGGTACACCTGAACTCCCTGGGGGAGCCTTTACGCAACCCCACACTCAACAGGACTCTGCGTCTTCACTCTTTCCTAACAACCCTAAACATAACCCTAACCGCAACAAGAAGCTGAACCTGAGTTAGACCCGAAAAAACACGTACGGTGCCACTTTCTGCCATCCAAAAGTGCTCTCAGCGGAAGCCTTTGGGTACACCTGAACTCCCTGGGGGAGCCTTTACGCAACCCCACACTCAACAGGACTCTGCGTCTTCACTCTTTCCTAACAACCCTAAACATAACCCTAACCGCAACAAGAAGCTCAACCCGAGTTAGACCCGAAAAAACACGAACGGTGCCACTTTCTGCCATCAAAAAGTGCTCTCAGCGGAAGCCTTTGGGTACACCTGAATTCCCTGGGGGAGCCTTTACGCAACCCCACACTCAACAGGACTCTGCGTCTTCACTCTTTCCTAACAACCCTAAACATAACCCTAACCGGAACAAGAAGCTCAACCCGAGTTAGACCCGAAAAAACACGTACGGTGCCACTTTCTGCCATCAAAAAGTGCTCTCAGCGGAAGCCTTTGGGTACACCTGAACTCCCTGGGGGAGCCTTTACGCAACCCCACACTCAACAGGACTCTGCGTCTTCACTCTTTCCTAACAACCCTAAACATAACCCTAACCGCAACAAGAAGCTGAACCCGAGTTAGACCCGAAAAAACACGTACGGTGCCACTTTCTGCCATCAAAAAGTGCTCTCAGCGGAAGCCTTTGGGAACACCTGAACTCCCTGGGGGAGCCTTTACGCAACCCCACACTCAACAGGACTCTGCGTCTTCACTCTTTCCTAACAACCCTAAACATAACCCTAACCGCAACAAGAAGCTGAACCCGAGTTAGACCCGAAAAAACACGTACGGTGCCACTTTCTGCCATCAAAAAGTGCTCTCAGCGGAAGCCTTTGGGTACACCTGAACTCCCTGGGGGAGCCTTTACGCAACCCCACACTCAACAGGACTCTGCGTCTTCACTCTTTCCTAACAACCCTAAACATAACCCTAACCGCAACAAGAAGCTGAACCCGAGTTAGACCCGAAAAAACACGTACGGTGCCACTTTCTGCCATCAAAAAGTGCTCTCAGCGGAAGCCTTTGGGTACACCTGAACTCCCTGGGGGAGCCTTTACGCAACCCCACACTCAACAGGACTCTGCGTCTTCACTCTTTCCTAACAACCCTAAACATAACCCTAACCGCAACAAGAAGCTGAACCCGAGTTAGACCCGAAAAAACACGTACGGTGCCACTTTCTGCCATCAAAAAGTGCTCTCAGCGGAAGCCTTTGGGTACACCTGAACTCCCTGGGGGAGCCTTTACGCAACCCCACACTCAACAGGACTCTGCGTCTTCACTCTTTCCTAACAACCCTAAACATAACCCTAACCGCAACAAGAAGCTGAACCCGAGTTAGACCCGAAAAAACACGTACGGTGCCACTTTCTGCCATCAAAAAGTGCTCTCAGCGGAAGCCTTTGGGTACACCTGAACTCCCTGGGGGAGCCTTTACGCAACCCCACACTCAACAGGACTCTGCGTCTTCACTCTTTCCTAACAACCCTAAACATAACCCTAACCGCAACAAGAAGCTGAACCTGAGTTAGACCCGAAAAAACACGTACGGTGCCACTTTCTGCCATCAAAAAGTGCTCTGAGCGGAAGCCTTTGGGTACACCTGAACTCCCTGGGGGAGCCTTTACGCAACCCCACACTCAACAGGACTCTGCGTCTTCACTCTTTCCTAACAACCCTAAACATAACCCTAACCGGAACAAGAAGCTGAACCCGAGTTAGACCCGAAAAAACACGTACGGTGCCACTTTCTGCCATCAAAAAGTGCTCTCAGCGGAAGCCTTTGGGTACACCTGAACTCCCTGGGGGAGCCTTTACGCAACCCCACACTCAACAGGACTCTGCGTCTTCACTCTTTCCTAACAACCCTAAACATAACCCTAACCGGAACAAGAAGCTGAACCCGAGTTAGACCCGAAAAAACACGTACGGTGCCACTTTCTGCCATCAAAAAGTGCTCTGAGCGGAAGCCTTTGGGTACACCTGAACTCCCTGGGGGAGCCTTTACGCAACCCCACACTCAACAGGACTCTGCGTCTTCACTCTTTCCTAACAACCCTAAACATAACCCTAACCGGAACAAGAAGCTGAACCCGAGTTAGACCCGAAAAAACACGTACGGTGCCACTTTCTGCCATCAAAAAGTGCTCTCAGCGGAAGCCTTTGGGTACACCTGAACTCCCTGGGGGAGCCTTTACGCAACCCCACACTCAACAGGACTCTGCGTCTTCACTCTTTCCTAACAACCCTAAACATAACCCTAACCGGAACAAGAAGCTGAACCCGAGTTAGACCCGAAAAAACACGTACGGTGCCACTTTCTGCCATCAAAAAGTGCTCTGAGCGGAAGCCTTTGGGTACACCTGAACTCCCTGGGGGAGCCTTTACGCAACCCCACACTCAACAGGACTCTGCGTTTTCACTCTTTCCTAACAACCGTAAACATAACCCTAACCGCAACAAGAAGCTGAACACGAGTTAGACCCGAAAAAACACGTACGGTGCCACTTTCTGCCATCAAAAAGCGCTCTCAGCGGAAGCCTTTGGGTACACCTGAACTCCCTGGGGGAGCCTTTACGCAACCCCACACTCAACAGGACTCTGCGTCTTCACTCTTTCCTAACAACCCTAAACATAACCCTAACCGCAACAAGAAGCTGAACCCGAGTTAGACCCGAAAAAACACGTACGGTGCCACTTTCTGCCATCAAAAAGTGCTCTGAGCGGAAGCCTTTGGGTACACCTGAACTCCCTGGGGGAGCCTTTACGCAACCCCACACTCAACAGGACTCTGCGTCTTCACTCTTTCCAAACAACCCTAAACATAACCCTAACCGCAACAAGAAGCTGAACCCGAGTTAGACCCGAAAAAACACGTACGGTGCCACTTTCTGCCATCAAAAAGTGCTCTCAGTGGAAGCCTTTGGGTACACCTGAACTCCCTGGGGGAGCCTTTACGCAACCCCACACTCAACAGGACTCTGCGTCTTCACTCTTTCCTAACAACCCTAAACATAACCCTAACCGCAACAAGAAGCTGAACCCGAGTTAGACCCGAAAAAACACGTACGGTGCCACTTTCTGCCATCAAAAAGTGCTCTCAGCGGAAGCCTTTGGGTACACCTGAATTCCCTGGGGGAGCCTTTACGCAACCCCACACTCAACAGGACTCTGCGTCTTCACTCTTTCCTAACAACCCTAAACATAACCCTAACCGGAACAAGAAGCTCAACCCGAGTTAGACCCGAAAAAACACGTACGGTGCCACTTTCTGCCATCAAAAAGTGCTCTCAGCGGAAGCCTTTGGGTACACCTGAACTCCCTGGGGGAGCCTTTACGCAACCCCACACTCAACAGGACTCTGCGTCTTCACTCTTTCCTAACAACCCTAAACATAACCCTAACCGCAACAAGAAGCTGAACCCGAGTTAGACCCGAAAAAACACGTACGGTGCCACTTTCTGCCATCAAAAAGTGCTCTCAGCGGAAGCCTTTGGGAACACCTGAACTCCCTGGGGGAGCCTTTACGCAACCCCACACTCAACAGGACTCTGCGTCTTCACTCTTTCCTAACAACCCTAAACATAACCCTAACCGCAACAAGAAGCTGAACCCGAGTTAGACCCGAAAAAACACGTACGGTGCCACTTTCTGCCATCAAAAAGTGCTCTCAGCGGAAGCCTTTGGGTACACCTGAACTCCCTGGGGGAGCCTTTACGCAACCCCACACTCAACAGGACTCTGCGTCTTCACTCTTTCCTAACAACCCTAAACATAACCCTAACCGCAACAAGAAGCTGAACCCGAGTTAGACCCGAAAAAACACGTACGGTGCCGCTTTCTGCCATCAAAAAGTGCTCTCAGCGGAAGCCTTTGGGTACACCTGAACTCCCTGGGGGAGCCTTTACGCAACCCCACACTCAACAGGACTCTGCGTCTTCACTCTTTCCTAACAACCCTAAACATAACCCTAACCGCAACAAGAAGCTGAACCCGAGTTAGACCCGAAAAAACACGTACGGTGCCACTTTCTGCCATCAAAAAGTGCTCTCAGCGGAAGCCTTTGGGTACACCTGAACTCCCTGGGGGAGCCTTTACGCAACCCCACACTCAACAGGACTCTGCGTCTTCACTCTTTCCTAACAACCCTAAACATAACCCTAACCGCAACAAGAAGCTGAACCTGAGTTAGACCCGAAAAAACACGTACGGTGCCACTTTCTGCCATCAAAAAGTGCTCTCAGCGGAAGCCTTTGGGTACACCTGAACTCCCTGGGGGAGCCTTTACGCAACCCCACACTCAACAGGACTCTGCGTCTTCACTCTTTCCTAACAACCCTAAACATAACCCTAACCGGAACAAGAAGCTGAACCCGAGTTAGACCCGAAAAAACACGTACGGTGCCACTTTCTGCCATCAAAAAGTGCTCTCAGCGGAAGCCTTTGGGTACACCTGAACTCCCTGGGGGAGCCTTTACGCAACCCCACACTCAACAGGACTCTGCGTCTTCACTCTTTCCTAACAACCCTAAACATAACCCTAACCGGAACAAGAAGCTGAACCCGAGTTAGACCCGAAAAAACACGTACGGTGCCACTTTCTGCCATCAAAAAGTGCTCTCAGCGGAAGCCTTTGGGTACACCTGAACTCCCTGGGGGAGCCTTTACGCAACCCCACACTCAACAGGACTCTGCGTTTTCACTCTTTCCTAACAACCGTAAACATAACCCTAACCGCAACAAGAAGCTGAACACGAGTTAGACCCGAAAAAACACGTACGGTGCCACTTTCTGCCATCAAAAAGCGCTCTCAGCGGAAGCCTTTGGGTACACCTGAACTCCCTGGGGGAGCCTTTACGCAACCCCACACTCAACAGGACTCTGAGTCTTCACTCTTTCCTAACAACCCTAAACATAACCCTAACCGCAACAAGAAGCTGAACCCGAGTTAGACCCGAAAAAACACGTACGGTGCCACTTTCTGCCATCAAAAAGTGCTCTCAGCGGAAGCCTTTGGGTACACCTGAACTCCCTGGGGGAGCCTTTACGCAACCCCACACTCAACAGGACTCTGCGTCTTCACTCTTTCCAAACAACCCTAAACATAACCCTAACCGCAACAAGAAGCTGAACCCGAGTTAGACCCGAAAAAACACGTACGGTGCCACTTTCTGCCATCAAAAAGTGCTCTCAGTGGAAGCCTTTGGGTACACCTGAACTCCCTGGGGGAGCCTTTACGCAACCCCACACTCAACAGGACTCTGCGTCTTCACTCTTTCCTAACAACCCTAAACATAACCCTAACCGCAACAAGAAGCTGAACCCGAGTTAGACCCGAAAAAACACGTACGGTGCCACTTTCTGCCATCAAAAAGTGCTCTCAGCGGAAGCCTTTGGGAACACCTGAACTCCCTGGGGGAGCCTTTACGCAACCCCACACTCAACAGGACTCTGCGTCTTCACCCTTTCCTAACAACCCTAAACATAACCCTAACCGCAACAAGAAGCTGAACCCGAGTTAGACCCGAAAAAACACGTACGGTGCCACTTTCTGCCATCAAAAAGTGCTCTCAGCGGAAGCCTTTGGGTACACCTGAACTCCCTGGGGGAGCCTTTACGCAAACCCACACTCAACAGGACTCTGCGTCTTCACTCTTTCCTAACAACCCTAAACATAACCCTAACCGCAACAAGAAGCTCAACCCGAGTTAGACCCGAAAAAACACGTACGGTGCCACTTTCTGCCATCAAAAAGTGCTCTCAGCGGAAGCCTTTGAGTACACCTGAACTCCCTGGGGGAGCCTTTACGCAACCCCACACTCAACAGGACTCTGCGTCTTCACCCTTTCCTAACAACCCTAAACATAACCCTTACCGCAACAAGAAGCTGAACCCGAGTTAGACCCGAAAAAACACGTACGGTGCCACTTTCTGCCATCAAAAAGTGCTCTCAGCGGAAGCCTTTGGGTACACCTGAACTCCCTGGGGGAGCCTTTACGCAACCCCACACTCAACAGGACTCTGCGTCTTCACTCTTTCCTAACAACCCTAAACATAACCCTAACCGGAACAAGAAGCTCAACCCGAGTTAGACCCGAAAAAACACGTACGGTGCCACTTTCTGCCATCAAAAAGTGCTCTCAGCGGAAGCCTTTGGGTACACCTGAACTCCCTGGGGGAGCCTTTATGCAACCCCACACTCAACAGGACTCTGCGTCTTCAGTCTTTCCTAACAACCCTAAACATAAACCTAACCGCAACAAGAAGTTGAAACCGAGTTAGACCCGAAAAAACACGTACGGTGCCACTTTCTGCCATCCAAAAGTGCTCTCAGCGGAAGCCTTTGGGTACACCTGAACTCCCTGGGGGAGCCTTTACGCAACCCCACACTCAACAGGACTCTGCGTCTTCACTCTTTCCTAACAACCCTAAACATAACCCTAACCGGAACAAGAAGCTGAACCCGAGTTAGACCCGAAAAAACACGTACGGTGCCACTTTCTGCCATCAAAAAGTGCTCTGAGCGGAAGCCTTTGGGTACACCTGAACTCCCTGGGGGAGCCTTTACGCAACCCCACACTCAACAGGACTCTGCGTCTTCACTCTTTCCTAACAACCCTAAACATAACCCTAACCGCAACAAGAAGCTGAACCCGAGTTAGACCCGAAAAAACACGTACGGTGCCACTTTCTGCCATCAAAAAGTGCTCTCAGCGGAAGCCTTTGGGTACACCTGAACTCCCTGGGGGAGCCTTTACGCAACCCCACACTCAACAGGACTCTGCGTCTTCACTCTTTCCTAACAACCCTAAACATAAGCCTAACCGGAACAAGAAGCTGAACCCGAGTTAGACCCGAAAAAACACGTACGGTGCCACTTTCTGCCATCAAAAAGTGCTCTCAGCGGAAGCCTTTGGGTACACCTGAACTCCCTGGGGGAGCCTTTACGCAACCCCACACTCAACAGGACTCTGCGTATTCACTCTTTCCTAACAACCCTAAACATAACCCTAACCGCAACAAGAAGCTGAACCTGAGTTAGACCCGAAAAAACACGTACGGTGCAACTTTCTGCCATCAAAAAGTGCTCTGAGCGGAAGCCTTTGGGTACACCTGAACTCCCTGGGGGAGCCTTTACGCAACCCCACACTCAACAGGACTCTGCGTCTTCACTCTTTCCTAACAACCCTAAACATAACCCTAACCGGAACAAGAAGCTCAACCCGAGTTAGACCCGAAAAAACACGTACGGTGCCACTTTCTGCCATCAAAAAGTGCTCTGAGCGGAAGCCTTTGGGTACACCTGAACTCCCTGGGGGAGCCTTTACGCAACCCCACACTCAACAGGACTCTGCGTCTTCACTCTTTCCTAACAACCCTAAACATAACCCTAACCGCAACAAGAAGCTGAACCCGAGTTAGACCCGAAAAAACACGTACGGTGCCACTTTCTGCCATCAAAAAGTGCTCTCAGCGGAAGCCTTTGGGTACACCTGAACTCCCTGGGGGAGCCTTTACGCAACCCCACACTCAACAGGACTCTGCGTCTTCACTCTTTCCTAACAACCCTAAACATAACCCTAACCGCAACAAGAAGCTGAACCCGAGTTAGACCCGAAAAAACACGTACGGTGCCACTTTCTGCCATCAAAAAGTGCTCTCAGCGGAAGCCTTTGGGTACACCTGAACTCCCTGGGGGAGCCTTTACGCAACCCCACACTCAACAGGACTCTGCGTCTTCACTCTTTCCTAACAACCCTAAACATAACCCTAACCGCAACAAGAAGCTGAACCCGAGTTAGACCCGAAAAAACACGTACGGTGCCACTTTCTGCCATCCAAAAGTGCTCTCAGCGGAAGCCTTTGGGTACACCTGAACTCCCTGGGGGAGCCTTTACGCAACCCCACACTCAACAGGACTCTGCGTCTTCACTCTTTCCTAACAACCCTAAACATAACCCTAACCGCAACAAGAAGCTCAACCCGAGTTAGACCCGAAAAAACACGTACGGTGCCACTTTCTGCCATCAAAAAGTGCTCTCAGCGGAAGCCTTTGGGTACACCTGAACTCCCTGGGGGAGCCTTTACGCAACCCCACACTCAACAGGACTCTGCGTCTTCACTCTTTCCTAACAACCCTAAACATAAGCCTAACCGCAACAAGAAGCTCAACCCGAGTTAGACCCGAAAAAACACGTACGGTGCCACTTTCTGCCATCAAAAAGTGCTCTCAGCGGAAGCCTTTGGGTACACCTGAATTCCCTGGGGGAGCCTTTACGCAACCCCACACTCAACAGGACTCTGCGTCTTCACTCTTTCCTAACAACCCTAAACATAACCCTAACCGGAACAAGAAGCTCAACCCGAGTTAGACCCGAAAAAACACGTACGGTGCCACTTTCTGCCATCAAAAAGTGCTCTCAGCGGAAGCCTTTGGGTACACCTGAACTCCCTGGGGGAGCCTTTACGCAACCCCACACTCAACAGGACTCTGCGTCTTCACTCTTTCCTAACAACCCTAAACATAACCCTAACCGCAACAAGAAGCTGAACCCGAGTTAGACCTGAAAAAACACGTACGGTGCCACTTTCTGCCATCAAAAAGTGCTCTCAGCGGAAGCCTTTGGGAACACCTGAACTCCCTGGGGGAGCCTTTACGCAACCCCACACTCAACAGGACTCTGCGTCTTCACTCTTTCCTAACAACCCTAAACATAACCCTAACCGCAACAAGAAGCTGAACCCGAGTTAGACCCGAAAAAACACGTACGGTGCCACTTTCTGCCATCAAAAAGTGCTCTCAGCGGAAGCCTTTGGGTACACCTGAACTCCCTGGGGGAGCCTTTACGCAACCCCACACTCAACAGGACTCTGCGTCTTCACTCTTTCCTAACAACCCTAAACATAACCCTAACCGCAACAAGAAGCTGAACCCGAGTTAGACCCGAAAAAACATGTACGGTGCCACTTTCTGCCATCAAAAAGTGCTCTCAGCGGAAGCCTTTGGGTACACCTGAACTCCCTGGGGGAGCCTTTACGCAACCCCACACTCAACAGGACTCTGCGTCTTCACTCTTTCCTAACAACCCTAAACATAACCCTAACCGCAACAACAAGCTGAACCTGAGTTAGACCCGAAAAAACACGTACGGTGCCACTTTCTGCCATCAAAAAGTGCTCTCAGCGGAAGCCTTTGGGTACACCTGAACTCCCTGGGGGAGCCTTTACGCAACCCCACACTCAACAGGACTCTGCGTCTTCACTCTTTCCTAACAACCCTAAACATAACCCTAACCGGAACAAGAAGCTGAACCCGAGTTAGACCCGAAAAAACACGTACGGTGCCACTTTCTGCCATCAAAAAGTGCTCTCAGCGGAAGCCTTTGGGTACACCTGAACTCCCTGGGGGAGCCTTTACGCAACCCCACACTCAACAGGACTCTGCGTCTTCACTCTTTCCTAACAACCCTAAACATAACCCTAACCGGAACAAGAAGCTGAACCCGAGTTAGACCCGAAAAAACACGTACGGTGCCACTTTCTGCCATCAAAAAGTGCTCTGAGCGGAAGCCTTTGGGTACACCTGAACTCCCTGGGGGAGCCTTTACGCAACCCCACACTCAACAGGACTCTGC
Organism: Anser brachyrhynchus; assembly: GCF_964034855.1. Classification (NCBI taxonomy): domain Eukaryota; kingdom Metazoa; phylum Chordata; class Aves; order Anseriformes; family Anatidae; genus Anser; species Anser brachyrhynchus. The sequence continues at coordinate 133,081 of NW_027664060.1, forward strand.
GTCTTCACTCTTTCCAAACAACCCTAAACATAACCCTAACCGCAACAAGAAGCTGAACCCGAGTTAGACCCGAAAAAACACGTACGGTGCCACTTTCTGCCATCAAAAAGTGCTCTCAGTGGAAGCCTTTGGGTACACCTGAACTCCCTGGGGGAGCCTTTACGCAACCCCACACTCAACAGGACTCTGCGTCTTCACTCTTTCCTAACAACCCTAAACATAACCCTAACCGCAACAAGAAGCTGAACCCGAGTTAGACCCGAAAAAACACGTACGGTGCCACTTTCTGCCATCAAAAAGTGCTCTCAGCGGAAGCCTTTGGGAACACCTGAACTCCCTGGGGGAGCCTTTACGCAACCCCACACTCAACAGGACTCTGCGTCTTCACCCTTTCCTAACAACCCTAAACATAAACCTAACCGCAACAAGAAGCTGAACCCGAGTTAGACCCGAAAAAACACGTACGGTGCCACTTTCTGCCATCAAAAAGTGCTCTCAGCGGAAGCCTTTGGGTACACCTGAACTCCCTGGGGGAGCCTTTACGCAAACCCACACTCAACAGGACTCTGCGTCTTCACTCTTTCCTAACAACCCTAAACATAACCCTAACCGCAACAAGAAGCTCAACCCGAGTTAGACCCAAAAAAACACGTACGGTGCCACTTTCTGCCATCAAAAAGTGCTCTCAGCGGAAGCCTTTGAGTACACCTGAACTCCCTGGGGGAGCCTTTACGCAACCCCACACTCAACAGGACTCTGCGTCTTCACCCTTTCCTAACAACCCTAAACATAACCCTAACCGCAACAAGAAGCTGAACCCGAGTTAGACCCGAAAAAACACGTACGGTGCCACTTTCTGCCATCAAAAAGTGCTCTCAGCGGAAGCCTTTGGGTACACCTGAACTCCCTGGGGGAGCCTTTACGCAACCCCACACTCAACAGGACTCTGCGTCTTCACTCTTTCCTAACAACCCTAAACATAACCCTAACCGCAACAAGAAGCTCAACCCGAGTTAGACCCGAAAAAACACGTACGGTGCCACTTTCTGCCATCAAAAAGTGCTCTCAGCGGAAGCCTTTGAGTACACCTGAACTCCCTGGGGGAGCCTTTACGCAACCCCACACTCAACAGGACTCTGCGTCTTCACCCTTTCCTAACAACCCTAAACATAACCCTTACCGCAACAAGAAGCTGAACCCGAGTTAGACCCGAAAAAACACGTACGGTGCCACTTTCTGCCATCCAAAAGTGCTCTCAGCGGAAGCCTTTGGGTACACCTGAACTCCCTGGGGGAGCCTTTACGCAACCCCACACTCAACAGGACTCTGCGTCTTCACTCTTTCCTAACAACCCTAAACATAACCCTAACCGCAACAAGAAGCTGAACCCGAGTTAGACCTGAAAAAACACGTACGGTGCCACTTTCTGCCATCAAAAAGTGCTCTCAGCGGAAGCCTTTGGGTACACCTGAACTCCCTGGGGGAGCCTTTACGCAACCCCACACTCAACAGGACTCTGCGTCTTCACTCTTTCCTAACAACCCTAAACATAACCCTAACCGCAACAAGAAGCTGAACCCGAGTTAGACCCGAAAAAACACGTACGGTGCCACTTTCTGCCATCAAAAAGTGCTCTCAGCGGAAGCCTTTGGGTACACCTGAACTCCCTGGGGGAGCCTTTACGCAACCCCACACTCAACAGGACTCTGCGTCTTCACTCTTTCCTAACAACCCTAAACATAACCCTAACCGCAACAAGAAGCTGAACCCGAGTTAGACCCGAAAAAACACGTACGGTGCCACTTTCTGCCATCAAAAAGTGCTCTGAGCGGAAGCCTTTGGGTACACCTGAACTCCCTGGGGGAGCCTTTACGCAACCCCACACTCAACAGGACTCTGCGTCTTCACTCTTTCCTAACAACCCTAAACATAACCCTAACCGCAACAAGAAGCTCAACCCGAGTTAGACCCGAAAAAACACGTACGGTGCCACTTTCTGCCATCAAAAAGTGCTCTCAGCGGAAGCCTTTGGGTACACCTGAACTCCCTGGGGGAGCCTTTATGCAACCCCACACTCAACAGGACTCTGCGTCTTCACTCTTTCCTAACAACCCTAAACATAACCCTAACCGCAACAAGAAGCTGAACCCGAGTTAGACCCGAAAAAACACGTACGGTGCCACTTTCTGCCATCAAAAAGTGCTCTCAGCGGAAGCCTTTGGGTACACCTGAACTCCCTGGGGGAGCCTTTACGCAACCCCACACTCAACAGGACTCTGCGTCTTCACTCTTTCCTAACAACCCTAAACATAACCCTAACCGCAACAAGAAGCTCAACCCGAGTTAGACCCGAAAAAACACGTACGGTGCCACTTTCTGCCATCAAAAAGTGCTCTCAGCGGAAGCCTTTGGGTACACCTGAACTCCCTGGGGGAGCCTTTACGCAACCCCACACTCAACAGGACTCTGCGTCTTCACTCTTTCCTAACAACCCTAAACATAACCCTAACCGCAACAAGAAGCTGAACCTGAGTTAGACCCGAAAAAACACGTACGGTGCCACTTTCTGCCATCAAAAAGTGCTCTCAGCGGAAGCCTTTGGGTACACCTGAACTCCCTGGGGGAGCCTTTACGCAACCCCACACTCAACAGGACTCTGCGTCTTCACTCTTTCCTAACAACCCTAAACATAACCCTAACCGCAACAAGAAGCTGAACCTGAGTTAGACCCGAAAAAACACGTACGGTGCCACTTTCTGCCATCAAAAAGTGCTCTCAGCGGAAGCCTTTGGGTACACCTGAACTCCCTGGGGGAGCCTTTACGCAACCCCACACTCAACAGGACTCTGCGTCTTCACTCTTTCCTAACAACCCTAAACATAACCCTAACCGGAACAAGAAGCTGAACCCGAGTTAGACCCGAAAAAACACGTACGGTGCCACTTTCTGCCATCAAAAAGTGCTCTGAGCGGAAGCCTTTGGGTACACCTGAACTCCCTGGGGGAGCCTTTACGCAACCCCACACTCAACAGGACTCTGCGTCTTCACTCTTTCCTAACAACCCTAAACATAACCCTAACCGGAACAAGAAGCTGAACCCGAGTTAGACCCGAAAAAACACGTACGGTGCCACTTTCTGCCATCAAAAAGTGCTCTGAGCGGAAGCCTTTGGGTACACCTGAACTCCCTGGGGGAGCCTTTACGCAACCCCACACTCAACAGGACTCTGCGTCTTCACTCTTTCCAAACAACCCTAAACATAACCCTAACCGCAACAAGAAGCTGAACCCGAGTTAGACCCGAAAAAACACGTACGGTGCCACTTTCTGCCATCAAAAAGTGCTCTCAGTGGAAGCCTTTGGGTACACCTGAACTCCCTGGGGGAGCCTTTACGCAACCCCACACTCAACAGGACTCTGCGTCTTCACTCTTTCCTAACAACCCTAAACATAACCCTAACCGCAACAAGAAGCTGAACCCGAGTTAGACCCGAAAAAACACGTACGGTGCCACTTTCTGCCATCAAAAAGTGCTCTCAGCGGAAGCCTTTGGGAACACCTGAACTCCCTGGGGGAGCCTTTACGCAACCCCACACTCAACAGGACTCTGCGTCTTCACCCTTTCCTAACAACCCTAAACATAACCCTAACCGCAACAAGAAGCTGAACCCGAGTTAGACCCGAAAAAACACGTACGGTGCCACTTTCTGCCATCAAAAAGTGCTCTCAGCGGAAGCCTTTGGGTACACCTGAACTCCCTGGGGGAGCCTTTACGCAAACCCACACTCAACAGGACTCTGCGTCTTCACTCTTTCCTAACAACCCTAAACATAACCCTAACCGCAACAAGAAGCTCAACCCGAGTTAGACCCAAAAAAACACGTACGGTGCCACTTTCTGCCATCAAAAAGTGCTCTCAGCGGAAGCCTTTGAGTACACCTGAACTCCCTGGGGGAGCCTTTACGCAACCCCACACTCAACAGGACTCTGCGTCTTCACCCTTTCCTAACAACCCTAAACATAACCCTTACCGCAACAAGAAGCTGAACCCGAGTTAGACCCGAAAAAACACGTACGGTGCCACTTTCTGCCATCAAAAAGTGCTCTCAGCGGAAGCCTTTGGGTACACCTGAACTCCCTGGGGGAGCCTTTACGCAACCCCACACTCAACAGGACTCTGCGTCTTCACTCTTTCCTAACAACCCTAAACATAACCCTAACCGCAACAAGAAGCTCAACCCGAGTTAGACCCGAAAAAACACGTACGGTGCCACTTTCTGCCATCAAAAAGTGCTCTCAGCGGAAGCCTTTGAGTACACCTGAACTCCCTGGGGGAGCCTTTACGCAACCCCACACTCAACAGGACTCTGCGTCTTCACCCTTTCCTAACAACCCTAAACATAACCCTTACCGCAACAAGAAGCTGAACCCGAGTTAGACCCGAAAAAACACGTACGGTGCCACTTTCTGCCATCAAAAAGTGCTCTCAGCGGAAGCCTTTGGGTACACCTGAACTCCCTGGGGGAGCCTTTACGCAAACCCACACTCAACAGGACTCTGCGTCTTCACTCTTTCCTAACAACCCTAAACATAACCCTAACCGCAACAAGAAGCTCAACCCGAGTTAGACCCAAAAAAACACGTACGGTGCCACTTTCTGCCATCAAAAAGTGCTCTCAGCGGAAGCCTTTGAGTACACCTGAACTCCCTGGGGGAGCCTTTACGCAACCCCACACTCAACAGGACTCTGCGTCTTCACCCTTTCCTAACAACCCTAAACATAACCCTTACCGCAACAAGAAGCTGAACCCGAGTTAGACCCGAAAAAACACGTACGGTGCCACTTTCTGCCATCAAAAAGTGCTCTCAGCGGAAGCCTTTGGGTACACCTGAACTCCCTGGGGGAGCCTTTACGCAACCCCACACTCAACAGGACTCTGCGTCTTCACTCTTTCCTAACAACCCTAAACATAACCCTAACCGCAACAAGAAGCTCAACCCGAGTTAGACCCGAAAAAACACGTACGGTGCCACTTTCTGCCATCAAAAAGTGCTCTCAGCGGAAGCCTTTGAGTACACCTGAACTCCCTGGGGGAGCCTTTACGCAACCCCACACTCAACAGGACTCTGCGTCTTCACCCTTTCCTAACAACCCTAAACATAACCCTTACCGCAACAAGAAGCTGAACCCGAGTTAGACCCGAAAAAACACGTACGGTGCCACTTTCTGCCATCCAAAAGTGCTCTCAGCGGAAGCCTTTGGGTACACCTGAACTCCCTGGGGGAGCCTTTACGCAACCCCACACTCAACAGGACTCTGCGTCTTCACTCTTTCCTAACAACCCTAAACATAACCCTAACCGCAACAAGAAGCTGAACCCGAGTTAGACCCGAAAAAACACGTACGGTGCCACTTTCTGCCATCAAAAAGTGCTCTCAGCGGAAGCCTTTGGGTACACCTGAACTCCCTGGGGGAGCCTTTACGCAACCCCACACTCAACAGGACTCTGCGTCTTCACTCTTTCCTAACAACCCTAAACATAACCCTAACCGCAACAAGAAGCTGAACCTGAGTTAGACCCGAAAAAACACGTACGGTGCCACTTTCTGCCATCAAAAAGTGCTCTCAGCGGAAGCCTTTGGGTACACCTGAACTCCCTGGGGGAGCCTTTACGCAACCCCACACTCAACAGGACTCTGCGTCTTCACTCTTTCCTAACAACCCTAAACATAACCCTAACCGGAACAAGAAGCTGAACCCGAGTTAGACCCGAAAAAACACGTACGGTGCCACTTTCTGCCATCAAAAAGTGCTCTGAGCGGAAGCCTTTGGGTACACCTGAACTCCCTGGGGGAGCCTTTACGCAACCCCACACTCAACAGGACTCTGCGTCTTCACTCTTTCCAAACAACCCTAAACATAACCCTAACCGCAACAAGAAGCTGAACCCGAGTTAGACCCGAAAAAACACGTACGGTGCCACTTTCTGCCATCAAAAAGTGCTCTCAGTGGAAGCCTTTGGGTACACCTGAACTCCCTGGGGGAGCCTTTACGCAACCCCACACTCAACAGGACTCTGCGTCTTCACTCTTTCCTAACAACCCTAAACATAACCCTAACCGCAACAAGAAGCTGAACCCGAGTTAGACCCGAAAAAACACGTACGGTGCCACTTTCTGCCATCAAAAAGTGCTCTGAGCGGAAGCCTTTGGGTACACCTGAACTCCCTGGGGGAGCCTTTACGCAACCCCACACTCAACAGGACTCTGCGTCTTCACTCTTTCCAAACAACCCTAAACATAACCCTAACCGCAACAAGAAGCTCAACCCGAGTTAGACCCGAAAAAACACGTACGGTGCCACTTTCTGCCATCAAAAAGTGCTCTCAGCGGAAGCCTTTGGGTACACCTGAACTCCCTGGGGGAGCCTTTACGCAACCCCACACTCAACAGGACTCTGCGTCTTCACTCTTTCCTAACAACCCTAAACATAACCCTAACCGCAACAAGAAGCTGAACCCGAGTTAGACCCGAAAAAACACGTACGGTGCCACTTTCTGCCATCAAAAAGTGCTCTGAGCGGAAGCCTTTGGGTACACCTGAACTCCCTGGGGGAGCCTTTACGCAACCCCACACTCAACAGGACTCTGCGTCTTCACTCTTTCCTAACAACCCTAAACATAACCCTAACCGCAACAAGAAGCTCAACCCGAGTTAGACCCGAAAAAACACGTACGGTGCCACTTTCTGCCATCAAAAAGTGCTCTCAGCGGAAGCCTTTGGGTACACCTGAACTCCCTGGGGGAGCCTTTATGCAACCCCACACTCAACAGGACTCTGCGTCTTCACTCTTTCCTAACAACCCTAAACATAACCCTAACCGCAACAAGAAGCTGAACCCGAGTTAGACCCGAAAAAACACGTACGGTGCCACTTTCTGCCATCAAAAAGTGCTCTCAGCGGAAGCCTTTGGGTACACCTGAACTCCCTGGGGGAGCCTTTACGCAACCCCACACTCAACAGGACTCTGCGTCTTCACTCTTTCCTAACAACCCTAAACATAACCCTAACCGCAACAAGAAGCTCAACCCGAGTTAGACCCGAAAAAACACGTACGGTGCCACTTTCTGCCATCAAAAAGTGCTCTCAGCGGAAGCCTTTGGGTACACCTGAACTCCCTGGGGGAGCCTTTACGCAACCCCACACTCAACAGGACTCTGCGTCTTCACTCTTTCCTAACAACCCTAACATAACCCTAACCGCAACAAGAAGCTGAACCTGAGTTAGACCCGAAAAAACACGTACGGTGCCACTTTCTGCCATCAAAAAGTGCTCTCAGCGGAAGCCTTTGGGTACACCTGAACTCCCTGGGGGAGCCTTTACGCAACCGCACACTCAACAGGACTCTGCGTCTTCACTCTTTCCTAACAACCCTAAACATAACCCTAACCGGAACAAGAAGCTCAACCCGAGTTAGACCCGAAAAAACACGTACGGTGCCACTTTCTGCCATCAAAAAGTGCTCTCAGCGGAAGCCTTTGGGTACACCTGAACTCCCTGGGGGAGCCTTTACGCAACCCCACACTCAACAGGACTCTGCGTCTTCACTCTTTCCTAACAACCCTAAACATAACCCTAACCGGAACAAGAAGCTGAACCCGAGTTAGACCCGAAAAAACACGTACGGTGCCACTTTCTGCCATCAAAAAGTGCTCTCAGCGGAAGCCTTTGGGAACACCTGAACTCCCTGGGGGAGCCTTTACGCAACCCCACACTCAACAGGACTCTGCGTCTTCACTCTTTCCTAACAACCCTAAACATAACCCTAACCGCAACAAGAAGCTCAACCCGAGTTAGACCCGAAAAAACACGTACGGTGCCACTTTCTGCCATCAAAAAGTGCTCTCAGCGGAAGCCTTTGGGTACACCTGAACTCCCTGGGGGAGCCTTTACGCAACCCCACACTCAACAGGACTCTGCGTCTTCACTCTTTCCTAACAACCCTAAACATAACCCTAACCGCAACAAGAAGCTCAACCCGAGTTAGACCCGAAAAAACACGTACGGTGCCACTTTCTGCCATCAAAAAGTGCTCTCAGCGGAAGCCTTTGGGTACACCTGAACTCCCTGGGGGAGCCTTTACGCAACCCCACACTCAACAGGACTCTGCGTCTTCACTCTTTCCTAACAACCCTAACATAACCCTAACCGCAACAAGAAGCTGAACCTGAGTTAGACCCGAAAAAACACGTACGGTGCCACTTTCTGCCATCAAAAAGTGCTCTCAGCGGAAGCCTTTGGGTACACCTGAACTCCCTGGGGGAGCCTTTACGCAACCGCACACTCAACAGGACTCTGCGTCTTCACTCTTTCCTAACAACCCTAAACATAACCCTAACCGGAACAAGAAGCTCAACCCGAGTTAGACCCGAAAAAACACGTACGGTGCCACTTTCTGCCATCAAAAAGTGCTCTCAGCGGAAGCCTTTGGGTACACCTGAACTCCCTGGGGGAGCCTTTACGCAACCCCACACTCAACAGGACTCTGCGTCTTCACTCTTTCCTAACAACCCTAAACATAACCCTAACCGCAACAAGAAGCTGAACCCGAGTTAGACCCGAAAAAACACGTACGGTGCCACTTTCTGCCATCAAAAAGTGCTCTCAGCGCAAGCCTTTGGGTACACCTGAACTCCCTGGGGGAGCCTTTACGCAACCCCACACTCAACAGGACTCTGCGTCTTCACTCTTTCCTAACAACCCTAAACATAACCCTAACCGCAACAAGAAGCTGAACCCGAGTTAGACCCGAAAAAACACGTATGGTGCCACTTTCTGCCATCAAAAAGTGCTCTCAGCGGAAGCCTTTGGGTACACCTGAACTCCCTGGGGGAGCCTTTACGCAACCCCACACTCAACAGGACTCTGCGTCTTCACTCTTTCCTAACAACCCTAAACATAACCCTAACCGGAACAAGAAGCTGAACCCGAGTTAGACCCGAAAAAACACGTACGGTGCCACTTTCTGCCATCAAAAAGTGCTCTCAGTGGAAGCCTTTGGGTACACCTGAACTCCCTGGGGGAGCCTTTACGCAACCCCACACTCAACAGGACTCTGCGTCTTCACTCTTTCCTAACAACCCTAAACATAACCCTAACCGCAACAAGAAGCTGAACCCGAGTTAGACCCGAAAAAACACGTACGGTGCCACTTTCTGCCATCAAAAAGTGCTCTCAGCGGAAGCCTTTGGGTACACCTGAACTCCCTGGGGGAGCCTTTACGCAACCCTACACTCAACAGGACTCTGCGTCTTCACTCTTTCCTAACAACCCTAAACATAACCCTAACCGCAACAAGAAGCTCAACCCGAGTTAGACCCGAAAAAACACGTACGGTGCCACTTTCTGCCATCAAAAAGTGCTCTCAGCGGAAGCCTTTGGGTACACCTGAACTCCCTGGGGGAGCCTTTACGCAACCCCACACTCAACAGGACTCTGCGTCTTCACTCTTTCCTAACAACCCTAAACATAACCCTAACCGCAACAAGAAGCTCAACCCGAGTTAGACCCGAAAAAACACGTACGGTGCCACTTTCTGCCATCAAAAAGTGCTCTCAGCGGAAGCCTTTGGGTACACCTGAACTCCCTGGGGGAGCCTTTACGCAACCCCACACTCAACAGGACTCTGCGTCTTCACTCTTTCCTAACAACCCTAAACATAACCCTAACCGCAACAAGAAGCTCAACCCGAGTTAGACCCGAAAAAACACGTACGGTGCCACTTTCTGCCATCAAAAAGTGCTCTGAGCGGAAGCCTTTGGGTACACCTGAACTCCCTGGGGGAGCCTTTACGCAACCCCACACTCAACAGGACTCTGCGTCTTCACTCTTTCCTAACAACCCTAAACATAACCCTAACCGCAACAAGAAGCTCAACCCGAGTTAGACCCGAAAAAACACGTACGGTGCCACTTTCTGCCATCAAAAAGTGCTCTCAGCGGAAGCCTTTGGGTACACCTGAACTCCCTGGGGGAGCCTTTATGCAACCCCACACTCAACAGGACTCTGCGTCTTCACTCTTTCCTAACAACCCTAAACATAACCCTAACCGCAACAAGAAGCTGAACCCGAGTTAGACCCGAAAAAACACGTACGGTGCCACTTTCTGCCATCCAAAAGTGCTCTGAGCGGAAGCCTTTGGGTACACCTGAACTCCCTGGGGGAGCCTTTACGCAACCCCACACTCAACAGGACTCTGCGTCTTCACTCTTTCCTAACAACCCTAAACATAACCCTAACCGCAACAAGAAGCTCAACCCGAGTTAGACCCGAAAAAACACGTACGGTGCCACTTTCTGCCATCCAAAAGTGCTCTGAGCGGAAGCCTTTGGGTACACCTGAACTCCCTGGGGGAGCCTTTACGCAACCCCACACTCAACAGGACTCTGCGTCTTCACTCTTTCCTAACAACCCTAAACATAACCCTAACCGCAACAAGAAGCTCAACCCGAGTTAGACCCGAAAAAACACGTACGGTGCCACTTTCTGCCATCAAAAAGTGCTCTCAGCGGAAGCCTTTGGGTACACCTGAACTCCCTGGGGGAGCCTTTACGCAACCCCACACTCAACAGGACTCTGCGTCTTCACTCTTTCCTAACAACCCTAAACATAACCCTAACCGCAACAAGAAGCTCAACCCGAGTTAGACCCGAAAAAACACGTACGGTGCCACTTTCTGCCATCAAAAAGTGCTCTCAGCGGAAGCCTTTGGGTACACCTGAACTCCCTGGGGGAGCCTTTACGCAACCCCACACTCAACAGGACTCTGCGTCTTCACTCTTTCCTAACAACCCTAACATAACCCTAACCGCAACAAGAAGCTGAACCTGAGTTAGACCCGAAAAAACACGTACGGTGCCACTTTCTGCCATCAAAAAGTGCTCTCAGCGGAAGCCTTTGGGTACACCTGAACTCCCTGGGGGAGCCTTTACGCAACCGCACACTCAACAGGACTCTGCGTCTTCACTCTTTCCTAACAACCCTAAACATAACCCTAACCGGAACAAGAAGCTCAACCCGAGTTAGACCCGAAAAAACACGTACGGTGCCACTTTCTGCCATCAAAAAGTGCTCTCAGCGGAAGCCTTTGGGTACACCTGAACTCCCTGGGGGAGCCTTTACGCAACCCCACACTCAACAGGACTCTGCGTCTTCACTCTTTCCTAACAACCCTAAACATAACCCTAACCGGAACAAGAAGCTGAACCCGAGTTAGACCCGAAAAAACACGTACGGTGCCACTTTCTGCCATCAAAAAGTGCTCTCAGCGGAAGCCTTTGGGAACACCTGAACTCCCTGGGGGAGCCTTTACGCAACCCCACACTCAACAGGACTCTGCGTCTTCACTCTTTCCTAACAACCCTAAACATAACCCTAACCGCAACAAGAAGCTGAACCCGAGTTAGACCCGAAAAAACACGTACGGTGCCACTTTCTGCCATCAAAAAGTGCTCTCAGCGCAAGCCTTTGGGTACACCTGAACTCCCTGGGGGAGCCTTTACGCAACCCCACACTCAACAGGACTCTGCGTCTTCACTCTTTCCTAACAACCCTAAACATAACCCTAACCGCAACAAGAAGCTGAACCCGAGTTAGACCCGAAAAAACACGTATGGTGCCACTTTCTGCCATCAAAAAGTGCTCTCAGCGGAAGCCTTTGGGTACACCTGAACTCCCTGGGGGAGCCTTTACGCAACCCCACACTCAACAGGACTCTGCGTCTTCACTCTTTCCTAACAACCCTAAACATAACCCTAACCGGAACAAGAAGCTGAACCCGAGTTAGACCCGAAAAAACACGTACGGTGCCACTTTCTGCCATCAAAAAGTGCTCTCAGTGGAAGCCTTTGGGTACACCTGAACTCCCTGGGGGAGCCTTTACGCAACCCCACACTCAACAGGACTCTGCGTCTTCACTCTTTCCTAACAACCCTAAACATAACCCTAACCGCAACAAGAAGCTGAACCCGAGTTAGACCCGAAAAAACACGTACGGTGCCACTTTCTGCCATCAAAAAGTGCTCTCAGCGGAAGCCTTTGGGTACACCTGAACTCCCTGGGGGAGCCTTTACGCAACCCTACACTCAACAGGACTCTGCGTCTTCACTCTTTCCTAACAACCCTAAACATAACCCTAACCGCAACAAGAAGCTGAACCCGAGTTAGACCCGAAAAAACACGTACGGTGCCACTTTCTGCCATCAAAAAGTGCTCTCAGCGGAAGCCTTTGGGTACACCTGAACTCCCTGGGGGAGCCTTTACGCAACCCCACACTCAACAGGACTCTGCGTCTTCACTCTTTCCTAACAACCCTAAACATAACCCTAACCGCAACAAGAAGCTCAACCCGAGTTAGACCCGAAAAAACACGTACGGTGCCACTTTCTGCCATCAAAAAGTGCTCTCAGCGGAAGCCTTTGGGTACACCTGAACTCCCTGGGGGAGCCTTTACGCAACCCCACACTCAACAGGACTCTGCGTCTTCACTCTTTCCTAACAACCCTAAACATAACCCTAACCGCAACAAGAAGCTCAACCCGAGTTAGACCCGAAAAAACACGTACGGTGCCACTTTCTGCCATCAAAAAGTGCTCTGAGCGGAAGCCTTTGGGTACACCTGAACTCCCTGGGGGAGCCTTTACGCAACCCCACACTCAACAGGACTCTGCGTCTTCACTCTTTCCTAACAACCCTAAACATAACCCTAACCGCAACAAGAAGCTCAACCCGAGTTAGACCCGAAAAAACACGTACGGTGCCACTTTCTGCCATCAAAAAGTGCTCTCAGCGGAAGCCTTTGGGTACACCTGAACTCCCTGGGGGAGCCTTTATGCAACCCCACACTCAACAGGACTCTGCGTCTTCACTCTTTCCTAACAACCCTAAACATAACCCTAACCGCAACAAGAAGCTGAACCCGAGTTAGACCCGAAAAAACACGTACGGTGCCACTTTCTGCCATCCAAAAGTGCTCTGAGCGGAAGCCTTTGGGTACACCTGAACTCCCTGGGGGAGCCTTTACGCAACCCCACACTCAACAGGACTCTGCGTCTTCACTCTTTCCTAACAACCCTAAACATAACCCTAACCGCAACAAGAAGCTCAACCCGAGTTAGACCCGAAAAAACACGTACGGTGCCACTTTCTGCCATCCAAAAGTGCTCTGAGCGGAAGCCTTTGGGTACACCTGAACTCCCTGGGGGAGCCTTTACGCAACCCCACACTCAACAGGACTCTGCGTCTTCACTCTTTCCTAACAACCCTAAACATAACCCTAACCGCAACAAGAAGCTCAACCCGAGTTAGACCCGAAAAAACACGTACGGTGCCACTTTCTGCCATCAAAAAGTGCTCTCAGCGGAAGCCTTTGGGTACACCTGAACTCCCTGGGGGAGCCTTTACGCAACCCCACACTCAACAGGACTCTGCGTCTTCACTCTTTCCTAACAACCCTAAACATAACCCTAACCGCAACAAGAAGCTCAACCCGAGTTAGACCCGAAAAAACACGTACGGTGCCACTTTCTGCCATCAAAAAGTGCTCTCAGCGGAAGCCTTTGGGTACACCTGAACTCCCTGGGGGAGCCTTTACGCAACCCCACACTCAACAGGACTCTGCGTCTTCACTCTTTCCTAACAACCCTAACATAACCCTAACCGCAACAAGAAGCTGAACCTGAGTTAGACCCGAAAAAACACGTACGGTGCCACTTTCTGCCATCAAAAAGTGCTCTCAGCGGAAGCCTTTGGGTACACCTGAACTCCCTGGGGGAGCCTTTACGCAACCGCACACTCAACAGGACTCTGCGTCTTCACTCTTTCCTAACAACCCTAAACATAACCCTAACCGGAACAAGAAGCTCAACCCGAGTTAGACCCGAAAAAACACGTACGGTGCCACTTTCTGCCATCAAAAAGTGCTCTCAGCGGAAGCCTTTGGGTACACCTGAACTCCCTGGGGGAGCCTTTACGCAACCCCACACTCAACAGGACTCTGCGTCTTCACTCTTTCCTAACAACCCTAAACATAACCCTAACCGGAACAAGAAGCTGAACCCGAGTTAGACCCGAAAAAACACGTACGGTGCCACTTTCTGCCATCAAAAAGTGCTCTCAGCGGAAGCCTTTGGGAACACCTGAACTCCCTGGGGGAGCCTTTACGCAACCCCACACTCAACAGGACTCTGCGTCTTCACTCTTTCCTAACAACCCTAAACATAAGCCTAACCGGAACAAGAAGCTCAACCCGAGTTAGACCCGAAAAAACACGTACGGTGCCACTTTCTGCCATCAAAAAGTGCTCTCAGCGGAAGCCTTTGGGTACACCTGAACTCCCTGGGGGAGCCTTTACGCAACCCCACACTCAACAGGACTCTGCGTCTTCACTCTTTCCTAACAACCCTAAACATAACCCTAACCGCAACAAGAAGCTGAACCCGAGTTAGACCCGAAAAAACACGTACGGTGCCACTTTCTGCCATCAAAAAGTGCTCTCAGCGGAAGCCTTTGGGTACACCTGAACTCCCTGGGGGAGCCTTTACGCAACCCCACACTCAACAGGACTCTGCGTCTTCACTCTTTCCTAACAACCCTAAACATAACCCTAACCGCAACAAGAAGCTGAACCCGAGTTAGACCCGAAAAAACATGTACGGTGCCACTTTCTGCCATCAAAAAGTGCTCTGAGCGGAAGCCTTTGGGTACACCTGAACTCCCTGGGGGAGCCTTTACGCAACCCCACACTCAACAGGACTCTGCGTCTTCACTCTTTCCTAACAACCCTAAACATAACCCTAACCGCAACAAGAAGCTGAACCCGAGTTAGACCCGAAAAAACACGTACGGTGCCACTTTCTGCCATCAAAAAGTGCTCTCAGCGCAAGCCTTTGGGTACACCTGAACTCCCTGGGGGAGCCTTTACGCAACCCCACACTCAACAGGACTCTGCGTCTTCACTCTTTCCTAACAACCCTAAACATAACCCTAACCGCAACAAGAAGCTGAACCCGAGTTAGACCCGAAAAAACACGTATGGTGCCACTTTCTGCCATCAAAAAGTGCTCTCAGCGGAAGCCTTTGGGTACACCTGAACTCCCTGGGGGAGCCTTTACGCAACCCCACACTCAACAGGACTCTGCGTCTTCACTCTTTCCTAACAACCCTAAACATAACCCTAACCGGAACAAGAAGCTGAACCCGAGTTAGACCCGAAAAAACACGTACGGTGCCACTTTCTGCCATCAAAAAGTGCTCTCAGTGGAAGCCTTTGGGTACACCTGAACTCCCTGGGGGAGCCTTTACGCAACCCCACACTCAACAGGACTCTGCGTCTTCACTCTTTCCTAACAACCCTAAACATAACCCTAACCGCAACAAGAAGCTGAACCCGAGTTAGACCCGAAAAAACACGTACGGTGCCACTTTCTGCCATCAAAAAGTGCTCTCAGCGGAAGCCTTTGGGTACACCTGAACTCCCTGGGGGAGCCTTTACGCAACCCTACACTCAACAGGACTCTGCGTCTTCACTCTTTCCTAACAACCCTAAACATAACCCTAACCGCAACAAGAAGCTCAACCCGAGTTAGACCCGAAAAAACACGTACGGTGCCACTTTCTGCCATCAAAAAGTGCTCTCAGCGGAAGCCTTTGGGTACACCTGAACTCCCTGGGGGAGCCTTTACGCAACCCCACACTCAACAGGACTCTGCGTCTTCACTCTTTCCTAACAACCCTAAACATAACCCTAACCGCAACAAGAAGCTCAACCCGAGTTAGACCCGAAAAAACACGTACGGTGCCACTTTCTGCCATCAAAAAGTGCTCTGAGCGGAAGCCTTTGGGTACACCTGAACTCCCTGGGGGAGCCTTTACGCAACCCCACACTCAACAGGACTCTGCGTCTTCACTCTTTCCTAACAACCCTAAACATAACCCTAACCGCAACAAGAAGCTCAACCCGAGTTAGACCCGAAAAAACACGTACGGTGCCACTTTCTGCCATCAAAAAGTGCTCTCAGCGGAAGCCTTTGGGTACACCTGAACTCCCTGGGGGAGCCTTTACGCAACCCCACACTCAACAGGACTCTGCGTCTTCACTCTTTCCTAACAACCCTAAACATAACCCTAACCGCAACAAGAAGCTGAACCCGAGTTAGACCCAAAAAAACACGTACGGTGCCACTTTCTGCCATCAAAAAGTGCTCTCAGCGGAAGCCTTTGGGTACACCTGAACTCCCTGGGGGAGCCTTTACGCAACCCCACACTCAACAGGACTCTGCGTCTTCACTCTTTCCTAACAACCCTAAACATAACCCTAACCGCAACAAGAAGCTGAACCCGAGTTAGACCCGAAAAAACACGTACGGTGCCACTTTCTGCCATCAAAAAGTGCTCTCAGCGGAAGCCTTTGGGTACACCTGAACTCCCTGGGGGAGCCTTTACGCAACCCCACACTCAACAGGACTCTGTGTCTTCACTCTTTCCTAACAACCCTAAACATAACCCTAACCGCAACAAGAAGCTGAACCCGAGTTAGACCCGAAAAAACACGTACGGTGCCACTTTCTGCCATCAAAAAGTGCTCTCAGCGGAAGCCTTTGGGTACACCTGAACTCCCTGGGGGAGCCTTTACGCAACCCCACACTTAACAGGACTCTGCGTCTTCACTCTTTCCTAACAACCCTAAACATAACCCTAACCGCAACAAGAAGCAGAACCCGAGTTAGACCCGAAAAAACACGTACGGTGCCACTTTCTGCCATCAAAAAGTGCTCTCAGCGGAAGCCTTTGGGTACACCTGAACTCCCTGGGGGAGCCTTTACGCAACCCCACACTCAACAGGACTCTGCGTCTTCACTCTTTCCTAACAACCCTAAACATAACCCTAACCGCAACAAGAAGCTGAACCCGAGTTAGACCCGAAAAAACACGTACGGTGCCACTTTCTGCCATCAAAAAGTGCTCTCAGCGGAAGCCTTTGGGTACACCTGAACTCCCTGGGGGAGCCTTTACGCAACCCCACACTCAACAGGACTCTGCGTCTTCACTCTTTCCTAACAACCCTAAACATAACCCTAACCGCAACAAGAAGCTGAACCCGAGTTAGACCCGAAAAAACATGTACGGTGCCACTTTCTGCCATCAAAAAGTGCTCTGAGCGGAAGCCTTTGGGTACACCTGAACTCCCTGGGGGAGCCTTTACGCAACCCCACACTCAACAGGACTCTGCGTCTTCACTCTTTCCTAACAACCCTAAACATAACCCTAACCGGAACAAGAAGCTCAACCCGAGTTAGACCCGAAAAAACACGTACGGTGCCACTTTCTGCCATCAAAAAGTGCTCTGAGCGGAAGCCTTTGGGTACACCTGAACTCCCTGGGGGAGCCTTTACGCAACCCCACACTCAACAGGACTCTGCGTCTTCACTCTTTCCTAACAACCCTAAACATAACCCTAACCGCAACAAGAAGCTGAACCCGAGTTAGACCCAAAAAAACACGTACGGTGCCACTTTCTGCCATCAAAAAGTGCTCTGAGCGGAAGCCTTTGGGTACACCTGAACTCCCTGGGGGAGCCTTTACGCAACCCCACACTCAACAGGACTCTGCGTCTTCACTCTTTCCTAACAACCCTAAACATAACCCTAACCGCAACAAGAAGCTGAACCCAAGTTAGACCCGAAAAAACACGTACGGTGCCACTTTCTGCCATCAAAAAGTGCTCTCAGCGGAAGCCTTTGGGTACACCTGAACTCCCTGGGGGAGCCTTTACGCAACCCCACACTCAACAGGACTCTGCGTCTTCACTCTTTCCTAACAACCCTAAACATAACCCTAACCGCAACAAGAAGCTCAACCCGAGTTAGACCCGAAAAAACACGTACGGTGCCACTTTCTGCCATCAAAAAGTGCTCTGAGCGGAAGCCTTTGGGTACACCTGAACTCCCTGGGGGAGCCTTTACGCAACCCCACACTCAACAGGACTCTGCGTCTTCACTCTTTCCTAACAACCCTAAACATAACCCTAACCGCAACAAGAAGCTGAACCCGAGTTAGACCCGAAAAAACACGTACGGTGCCACTTTCTGCCATCAAAAAGTGCTCTGAGCGGAAGCCTTTGGGTACACCTGAACTCCCTGGGGGAGCCTTTACGCAACCCCACACTCAACAGGACTCTGCGTCTTCACTCTTTCCTAACAACCCTAAACATAACCCTAACCGCAACAAGAAGCTGAACCCAAGTTAGACCCGAAAAAACACGTACGGTGCCACTTTCTGCCATCAAAAAGTGCTCTCAGCGGAAGCCTTTGGGTACACCTGAACTCCCTGGGGGAGCCTTTACGCAACCCCACACTCAACAGGACTCTGCGTCTTCACTCTTTCCTAACAACCCTAAACATAACCCTAACCGCAACAAGAAGCTCAACCCGAGTTAGACCCGAAAAAACACGTACGGTGCCACTTTCTGCCATCAAAAAGTGCTCTGAGCGGAAGCCTTTGGGTACACCTGAACTCCCTGGGGGAGCCTTTACGCAACCCCACACTCAACAGGACTCTGCGTCTTCACTCTTTCCTAACAACCCTAAACATAACCCTAACCGCAACAAGAAGCTGAACCCGAGTTAGACCCGAAAAAACACGTACGGTGCCACTTTCTGCCATCAAAAAGTGCTCTGAGCGGAAGCCTTTGGGTACACCTGAACTCCCTGGGGGAGCCTTTACGCAACCCCACACTCAACAGGACTCTGCGCCTTCACTCTTTCCTAACAACCCTAAACATAACCCTAACCGCAACAAGAAGCTCAACCCGAGTTAGACCCGAAAAAACACGTACGGTGCCACTTTCTGCCATCAAAAAGTGCTCTGAGCGGAAGCCTTTGGGTACACCTGAACTCCCTGGGGGAGCCTTTACGCAACCCCACACTCAACAGGACTCTGCGTCTTCACTCTTTCCTAACAACCCTAAACATAACCCTAACCGCAACAAGAAGCTCAACCCGAGTTAGACCCGAACAAACACGTATGGTGCCACTTTCTGCCATCAAAAAGTGCTCTCAGCGGAAGCCTTTGGGTACACCTGAACTCCCTGGGGGAGCCTTTACGCAACCCCACACTTAACAGGACTCTGCGTCTTCACTCTTTCCTAACAACCCTAAACATAACCCTAACCGCAACAAGAAGCTGAACCTGAGTTAGACCCGAAAAAACACGTACGGTGCCACTTTCTGCCATCAAAAAGTGCTCTCAGCGGAAGCCTTTGGGTACACCTGAACTCCCTGGGGGAGCCTTTACGCAACCCCACACTCAACAGGACTCTGCGTCTTCACTCTTTCCTAACAACCCTAAACATAACCCTAACCGCAACAAGAAGCTCAACCCGAGTTAGACCCGAAAAAACACGTACGGTGCCACTTTCTGCCATCAAAAAGTGCTCTGAGCGGAAGCCTTTGGGTACACCTGAACTCCCTGGGGGAGCCTTTACGCAACCCCACACTCAACAGGACTCTGCGTCTTCACTCTTTCCTAACAACCCTAAACATAACCCTAACCGCAACAAGAAGCTGAACCCGAGTTAGACCCGAAAAAACACGTACGGTGCCACTTTCTGCCATCAAAAAGTGCTCTGAGCGGAAGCCTTTGGGTACACCTGAACTCCCTGGGGGAGCCTTTACGCAACCCCACACTCAACAGGACTCTGCGCCTTCACTCTTTCCTAACAACCCTAAACATAACCCTAACCGCAACAAGAAGCTCAACCCGAGTTAGACCCGAAAAAACACGTACGGTGCCACTTTCTGCCATCAAAAAGTGCTCTGAGCGGAAGCCTTTGGGTACACCTGAACTCCCTGGGGGAGCCTTTACGCAACCCCACACTCAACAGGACTCTGCGTCTTCACTCTTTCCTAACAACCCTAAACATAACCCTAACCGCAACAAGAAGCTCAACCCGAGTTAGACCCGAAAAAACACGTATGGTGCCACTTTCTGCCATCAAAAAGTGCTCTCAGCGGAAGCCTTTGGGTACACCTGAACTCCCTGGGGGAGCCTTTACGCAACCCCACACTTAACAGGACTCTGCGTCTTCACTCTTTCCTAACAACCCTAAACATAACCCTAACCGCAACAAGAAGCTGAACCTGAGTTAGACCCGAAAAAACACGTACGGTGCCACTTTCTGCCATCAAAAAGTGCTCTCAGCGGAAGCCTTTGGGTACACCTGAACTCCCTGGGGGAGCCTTTACGCAACCCCACACTCAACAGGACTCTGCGTCTTCACTCTTTCCTAACAACCCTAAACATAACCCTAACCGCAACAAGAAGCTGAACCCGAGTTAGACCCGAAAAAACACGTACGGTGCCACTTTCTGCCATCAAAAAGTGCTCTCAGCGGAAGCCTTTGGGTACACCTGAACTCCCTGGGGGAGCCTTTACGCAACCCCACACTCAACAGGACTCTGCGTCTTCACTCTTTCCTAACAACCCTAAACATAACCCTAACCGCAACAAGAAGCTGAACCCGAGTTAGACCCGAAAAAACATGTACGGTGCCACTTTCTGCCATCAAAAAGTGCTCTCAGCGGAAGCCTTTGGGTACACCTGAACTCCCTGGGGGAGCCTTTACGCAACCCCACACTCAACAGGACTCTGCGTCTTCACTCTTTCCTAACAACCCTAAACATAACCCTAACCGGAACAAGAAGCTCAACCCGAGTTAGACCCGAAAAAACACGTACGGTGCCACTTTCTGCCATCAAAAAGTGCTCTGAGCGGAAGCCTTTGGGTACACCTGAACTCCCTGGGGGAGCCTTTACGCAACCCCACACTCAACAGGACTCTGCGTCTTCACTCTTTCCTAACAACCCTAAACATAACCCTAACCGCAACAAGAAGCTGAACCCGAGTTAGACCCAAAAAAACACGTACGGTGCCACTTTCTGCCATCAAAAAGTGCTCTCAGCGGAAGCCTTTGGGTACACCTGAACTCCCTGGGGGAGACTTTACGCAACCCCACACTCAACAGGACTCTGCGTCTTCACTCTTTCCTAACAACCCTAAACATAACCCTAACCGCAACAAGAAGCTGAACCCGAGTTAGACCCGAAAAAACACGTACGGTGCCACTTTCTGCCATCAAAAAGTGCTCTCAGCGGAAGCCTTTGGGTACACCTGAACTCCCTGGGGGAGCCTTTACGCAACCCCACACTCAACAGGACTCTGCGTCTTCACTCTTTCCTAACAACCCTAAACATAACCCTAACCGCAACAAGAAGCTCAACCCGAGTTAGACCCGAAAAAACACGTACGGTGCCACTTTCTGCCATCAAAAAGTGCTCTCAGCGGAAGCCTTTGGGTACACCTGAACTCCCTGGGGGAGCCTTTACGCAACCCCACACTCAACAGGACTCTGCGTCTTCACTCTTTCCTAACAACCCTAAACATAACCCTAACCGCAACAAGAAGCTCAACCCGAGTTAGACCCGAAAAAACACGTACGGTGCCACTTTCTGCCATCAAAAAGTGCTCTGAGCGGAAGCCTTTGGGTACACCTGAACTCCCTGGGGGAGCCTTTACGCAACCCCACACTCAACAGGACTCTGCGCCTTCACTCTTTCCTAACAACCCTAAACATAACCCTAACCGCAACAAGAAGCTCAACCCGAGTTAGACCCGAAAAAACACGTACGGTGCCACTTTCTGCCATCAAAAAGTGCTCTCAGCGGAAGCCTTTGGGTACACCTGAACTCCCTGGGGGAGCCTTTACGCAACCCCACACTCAACAGGACTCTGCGTCTTCACTCTTTCCTAACAACCCTAAACATAACCCTAACCGCAACAAGAAGCTCAACCCGAGTTAGACCCGAAAAAACACGTACGGTGCCACTTTCTGCCATCAAAAAGTGCTCTCAGCGGAAGCCTTTGGGTACACCTGAACTCCCTGGGGGAGCCTTTACGCAACCCCACACTCAACAGGACTCTGCGTCTTCACTCTTTCCTAACAACCCTAAACATAACCCTAACCGCAACAAGAAGCTCAACCCGAGTTAGACCCGAAAAAACACGTACGGTGCCACTTTCTGCCATCAAAAAGTGCTCTGAGCGGAAGCCTTTGGGTACACCTGAACTCCCTGGGGGAGCCTTTACGCAACCCCACACTCAACAGGACTCTGCGCCTTCACTCTTTCCTAACAACCCTAAACATAACCCTAACCGCAACAAGAAGCTCAACCCGAGTTAGACCCGAAAAAACACGTACGGTGCCACTTTCTGCCATCAAAAAGTGCTCTCAGCGGAAGCCTTTGGGTACACCTGAACTCCCTGGGGGAGCCTTTACGCAACCCCACACTCAACAGGACTCTGCGTCTTCACTCTTTCCTAACAACCCTAAACATAACCCTAACCGCAACAAGAAGCTCAACCCGAGTTAGACCCGAAAAAACACGTACGGTGCCACTTTCTGCCATCAAAAAGTGCTCTCAGCGGAAGCCTTTGGGTACACCTGAACTCCCTGGGGGAGCCTTTACGCAACCCCACACTCAACAGGACTCTGCGTCTTCACTCTTTCCTAACAACCCTAAACATAACCCTAACCGCAACAAGAAGCTCAACCCGAGTTAGACCCGAAAAAACACGTACGGTGCCACTTTCTGCCATCAAAAAGTGCTCTGAGCGGAAGCCTTTGGGTACACCTGAACTCCCTGGGGGAGCCTTTACGCAACCCCACACTCAACAGGACTCTGCGCCTTCACTCTTTCCTAACAACCCTAAACATAACCCTAACCGCAACAAGAAGCTCAACCCGAGTTAGACCCGAAAAAACACGTACGGTGCCACTTTCTGCCATCAAAAAGTGCTCTCAGCGGAAGCCTTTGGGTACACCTGAACTCCCTGGGGGAGCCTTTACGCAACCCCACACTCAACAGGACTCTGCGTCTTCACTCTTTCCTAACAACCCTAAACATAACCCTAACCGCAACAAGAAGCTGAACCCGAGTTAGACCCGAAAAAACACGTATGGTGCCACTTTCTGCCATCCAAAAGTGCTCTCAGCGGAAGCCTTTGGGTACACCTGAACTCCCTGGGGGAGCCTTTACGCAACCCCACACTTAACAGGACTCTGCGTCTTCACTCTTTCCTAACAACCCTAAACATAACCCTAACCGCAACAAGAAGCTGAACCTGAGTTAGACCCGAAAAAACACGTACGGTGCCACTTTCTGCCATCAAAAAGTGCTCTCAGCGGAAGCCTTTGGGTACACCTGAACTCCCTGGGGGAGCCTTTACGCAACCCCACACTCAACAGGACTCTGCGTCTTCACTCTTTCCTAACAACCCTAAACATAACCCTAACCGCAACAAGAAGCTGAACCCGAGTTAGACCCGAAAAAACACGTACGGTGCCACTTTCTGCCATCAAAAAGTGCTCTCAGCGGAAGCCTTTGGGTACACCTGAACTCCCTGGGGGAGCCTTTACGCAACCCCACACTCAACAGGACTCTGCGTCTTCACTCTTTCCTAACAACCCTAAACATAACCCTAACCGCAACAAGAAGCTGAACCCGAGTTAGACCCGAAAAAACACGTACGGTGCCACTTTCTGCCATCAAAAAGTGCTCTCAGCGGAAGCCTTTGGGTACACCTGAACTCCCTGGGGGAGCCTTTACGCAACCCCACACTCAACAGGACTCTGCGTCTTCACTCTTTCCTAACAACCCTAAACATAACCCTAACCGCAACAAGAAGCTGAACCCGAGTTAGACCCGAAAAAACACGTACGGTGCCACTTTCTGCCATCAAAAAGTGCTCTGAGCGGAAGCCTTTGGGTACACCTGAACTCCCTGGGGGAGCCTTTACGCAACCCCACACTCAACAGGACTCTGCGCCTTCACTCTTTCCTAACAACCCTAAACATAACCCTAACCGCAACAAGAAGCTCAACCCGAGTTAGACCCGAAAAAACACGTACGGTGCCACTTTCTGCCATCAAAAAGTGCTCTCAGCGGAAGCCTTTGGGTACACCTGAACTCCCTGGGGGAGCCTTTACGCAACCCCACACTCAACAGGACTCTGCGTCTTCACTCTTTCCTAACAACCCTAAACATAACCCTAACCGCAACAAGAAGCTGAACCCGAGTTAGACCCGAAAAAACACGTACGGTGCCACTTTCTGCCATCAAAAAGTGCTCTCAGCGGAAGCCTTTGGGTACACCTGAACTCCCTGGGGGAGCCTTTACGCAACCCCACACTCAACAGGACTCTGCGTCTTCACTCTTTCCTAACAACCCTAAACATAACCCTAACCGCAACAAGAAGCAGAACCCGAGTTAGACCCGAAAAAACACGTACGGTGCCACTTTCTGCCATCCAAAAGTGCTCTCAGCGGAAGCCTTTGGGTACACCTGAACTCCCTGGGGGAGCCTTTACGCAACCCCACACTCAACAGGACTCTGCGTCTTCACTCTTTCCTAACAACCCTAAACATAACCCTAACCGCAACAAGGAGCTCAACCCGAGTTAGACCCGAAAAAACACGTACGGTGCCACTTTCTGCCATCAAAAAGTGCTCTCAGCGGAAGCCTTTGGGTACACCTGAACTCCCTGGGGAAGCCTTTACGCAACCCCACACTCAACAGGACTCTGCGTCTTCACTCTTTCCTAACAACCCTAAACATAACCCTAACCGCAACAAGAAGCTCAACCCGAGTTAGACCCGAAAAAACACGTACGGTGCCACTTTCTGCCATCAAAAAGTGCTCTCAGCGGAAGCCTTTGGGTACACCTGAACTCCCTGGGGGAGCCTTTACGCAACCCCACACTCAACAGGACTCTGCGTCTTCACTCTTTCCTAACAACCCTAAACATAAGCCTAACCGGAACAAGAAGCTCAACCCGAGTTAGACCCGAAAAAACACGTACGGTGCCACTTTCTGCCATCAAAAAGTGCTCTCAGCGGAAGCCTTTGGGTACACCTGAACTCCCTGGGGGAGCCTTTACGCAA
Organism: Anser brachyrhynchus; assembly: GCF_964034855.1. Lineage (NCBI taxonomy): Eukaryota > Metazoa > Chordata > Aves > Anseriformes > Anatidae > Anser > Anser brachyrhynchus. Next base: position 158,134 of record NW_027664060.1, read on the forward strand.
CCCCACACTCAACAGGACTCTGCGTCTTCACTCTTTCCTAACAACCCTAAACATAACCCTAACCGCAACAAGAAGCTGAACCCGAGTTAGACCCGAAAAAACACGTACGGTGCCACTTTCTGCCATCAAAAAGTGCTCTCAGCGGAAGCCTTTGGGTACACCTGAACTCCCTGGGGGAGCCTTTACGCAACCCCACACTCAACAGGACTCTGCGTCTTCACTCTTTCCTAACAACCCTAAACATAACCCTAACCGCAACAAGAAGCTCAACCCGAGTTAGACCCGAAAAAACACGTACGGTGCCACTTTCTGCCATCAAAAAGTGCTCTGAGCGGAAGCCTTTGGGTACACCTGAACTCCCTGGGGGAGCCTTTACGCAACCCCACACTCAACAGGACTCTGCGTCTTCACTCTTTCCTAACAACCCTAAACATAACCCTAACCGCAACAAGAAGCTCAACCCGAGTTAGACCCGAAAAAACACATACGGTGCCACTTTCTGCCATCCAAAAGTGCTCTCAGCGGAAGCCTTTGGGTACACCTGAACTCCCTGGGGGAGCCTTTACGCAAACCCACACTCAACAGGACTCTGCGTCTTCACTCTTTCCTAACAACCCTAAACATAACCCTAACCGCAACAAGAAGCTGAACCCGAGTTAGACCCGAAAAAACACGTACGGTGCCACTTTCTGCCATCCAAAAGTGCTCTCAGCGGAAGCCTTTGGGTACACCTGAACTCCCTGGGGGAGCCTTTACGCAACCGCACACTCAACAGGACTCTGCGTCTTCACTCTTTCCTAACAACCCTAAACATAACCCTAACCGGAACAAGAAGCTGAACCCGAGTTAGACCCGAAAAAACACGTACGGTGCCACTTTCTGCCATCAAAAAGTGCTCTCAGCGGAAGCCTTTGGGTACACCTGAACTCCCTGGGGGAGCCTTTACGCAACCCCACACACAACAGGACTCTGCGTCTTCACTCTTTCCTAACAACCCTAAACATAACCCTAACCGGAACAAGAAGCTGAACCCGAGTTAGACCCGAAAAAACACGTACGGTGCCACTTTCTGCCATCAAAAAGTGCTCTCAGCGGAAGCCTTTGGGTACACCTGAACTCCCTGGGGGAGCCTTTACGCAACCCCACACTCAACAGGACTCTGCGTCTTCACTCTTTCCTAACAACCCTAAACATAAGCCTAACCGCAACAAGAAGCTGAACCCGAGTTAGACCCGAAAAAACACGTACGGTGCCACTTTCTGCCATCAAAAAGTGCTCTCAGCGGAAGCCTTTGGGTACACCTGAACTCCCTGGGGGAGCCTTTACGCAACCCCACACTCAACAGGACTCTGCGTCTTCACTCTTTCCTAACAACCCTAAACATAACCCTAACCGCAACAAGAAGCTCAACCCGAGTTAGACCCGAAAAAACACGTACGGTGCCACTTTCTGCCATCAAAAAGTGCTCTGAGCGGAAGCCTTTGGGTACACCTGAACTCCCTGGGGGAGCCTTTACGCAACCCCACACTCAACAGGACTCTGCGTCTTCACTCTTTCCTAACAACCCTAAACATAAGCCTAACCGGAACAAGAAGCTCAACCCGAGTTAGACCCGAAAAAACACGTACGGTGCCACTTTCTGCCATCAAAAAGTGCTCTCAGCGGAAGCCTTTGGGTACACCTGAACTCCCTGGGGGAGCCTTTACGCAACCCCACACTCAACAGGACTCTGCGTCTTCACTCTTTCCTAACAACCCTAAACATAACCCTAACCGCAACAAGAAGCTCAACCCGAGTTAGACCCGAAAAAACACGTACGGTGCCACTTTCTGCCATCAAAAAGTGCTCTGAGCGGAAGCCTTTGGGTACACCTGAACTCCCTGGGGGAGCCTTTACGCAACCCCACACTCAACAGGACTCTGCGTCTTCACTCTTTCCTAACAACCCTAAACATAAGCCTAACCGGAACAAGAAGCTCAACCCGAGTTAGACCCGAAAAAACACGTACGGTGCCACTTTCTGCCATCAAAAAGTGCTCTCAGCGGAAGCCTTTGGGTACACCTGAACTCCCTGGGGGAGCCTTTACGCAACCCCACACTCAACAGGACTCTGCGTCTTCACTCTTTCCTAACAACCCTAAACATAACCCTAACCGCAACAAGAAGCTGAACCCGAGTTAGACCCGAAAAAACACGTACGGTGCCACTTTCTGCCATCAAAAAGTGCTCTCAGCGGAAGCCTTTGGGTACACCTGAACTCCCTGGGGGAGCCTTTACGCAACCCCACACTCAACAGGACTCTGCGTCTTCACTCTTTCCTAACAACCCTAAACATAACCCTAACCGCAACAAGAAGCTCAACCCGAGTTAGACCCGAAAAAACACGTACGGTGCCACTTTCTGCCATCAAAAAGTGCTCTCAGCGGAAGCCTTTGGGTACACCTGAACTCCCTGGGGGAGCCTTTACGCAACCCCACACTCAACAGGACTCTGCGTCTTCACTCTTTCCTAACAACCCTAAACATAACCCTAACCGCAACAAGAAGCTCAACCCGAGTTAGACCCGAAAAAACACGTACGGTGCCACTTTCTGCCATCCAAAAGTGCTCTCAGCGGAAGCCTTTGGGTACACCTGAACTCCCTGGGGGAGCCTTTACGCAAACCCACACTCAACAGGACTCTGCGTCTTCACTCTTTCCTAACAACCCTAAACATAACCCTAACCGCAACAAGAAGCTGAACCCGAGTTAGACCCGAAAAAACACGTACGGTGCCACTTTCTGCCATCCAAAAGTGCTCTCAGCGGAAGCCTTTGGGTACACCTGAACTCCCTGGGGGAGCCTTTACGCAACCGCACACTCAACAGGACTCTGCGTCTTCACTCTTTCCTAACAACCCTAAACATAACCCTAACCGGAACAAGAAGCTGAACCCGAGTTAGACCCGAAAAAACACGTACGGTGCCACTTTCTGCCATCAAAAAGTGCTCTCAGCGGAAGCCTTTGGGTACACCTGAACTCCCTGGGGGAGCCTTTACGCAACCCCACACTCAACAGGACTCTGCGTCTTCACTCTTTCCTAACAACCCTAAACATAACCCTAACCGGAACAAGAAGCTGAACCCGAGTTAGACCCGAAAAAACACGTACGGTGCCACTTTCTGCCATCAAAAAGTGCTCTCAGCGGAAGCCTTTGGGTACACCTGAACTCCCTGGGGGAGCCTTTACGCAACCCCACACTCAACAGGACTCTGCGTCTTCACTCTTTCCTAACAACCCTAAACATAAGCCTAACCGCAACAAGAAGCTGAACCCGAGTTAGACCCGAAAAAACACGTACGGTGCCACTTTCTGCCATCAAAAAGTGCTCTCAGCGGAAGCCTTTGGGTACACCTAAACTCCCTGGGGGAGCCTTTACGCAACCCCACACTCAACAGGACTCTGCGTCTTCACTCTTTCCTAACAACCCTAAACATAACCCTAACCGGAACAAGAAGCTGAACCCGAGTTAGACCCGAAAAAACACGTACGGTGACACTTTCTGCCATCAAAAAGTGCTCTCAGCGGAAGCCTTTGGGTACACCTGAACTCCCTGGGGGAGCCTTTACGCAACCCCACACTCAACAGGACTCTGCGTCTTCACTCTTTCCTAACAACCCTAAACATAACCCTAACCGCAACAAGAAGCTCAACCCGAGTTAGACCCGAAAAAACACGTACGGTGCCACTTTCTGCCATCAAAAAGTGCTCTCAGCGGAAGCCTTTGGGTACACCTGAACTCCCTGGGGGAGCCTTTACGCAACCCCACACTCAACAGGACTCTGCGTCTTCACTCTTTCCTAACAACCCTAAACATAACCCAAACCGCAACAAGAAGCTGAACCCGAGTTAGACCCGAAAAAACCCGAGCCTTTACGCAACCCCACACTCAACAGAACTCTGCGCCTTCAATATTTCCAAACAACTCTAACCCTAACACTAACACTAAAACTAACACTGCCCCTACAACTAAACCCTAACCAGAACCCTACACCTAACCCTAACTCTAGCCGTAAACACTAAACCTTAAACCCTAAGCCCTGAACCCTAACCCTAACCCTAACCTTAAATCCTAACACTAAACCCTGTCTCAAAACCCTAACCCTAACCCTAACCCTAACCCTAACCCTAACCCTAACCCTAACCTCTAAGCCCTAACCCCTAACCTCTAACCGTAACCATAACCGTAACCCTAACCCTAACCCTATCCCTAACCCAAACCCTAAACCCTAAACCTTAACCCTAACCCGAACCTAAACACTAACCCTAACCCTAGCCCTATCCCTAATCCTTAACCCTAAACCCTAAACCCTAAACGTAACCCTAACCT
>NW_027664060.1:167500-275000 GCF_964034855.1 Anser brachyrhynchus
AAACACGTACGGTGCCACTTTCTGCCATCAAAAAGTGCTCTCAGCGGAAGCCTTTGGGTACACCTGAACTCCCTGGGGGAGCCTTTACGCAACCCCACACTCAACAGGACTCTGCGTCTTCACTCTTTCCTAACAACCCTAAACATAACCCTAACCGCAACAAGAAGCTCAACCCGAGTTAGACCCGAAAAAACACGTACGGTGCCACTTTCTGCCATCAAAAAGTGCTCTCAGCGGAAGCCTTTGGGTACACCTGAACTCCCTGGGGGAGCCTTTACGCAACCCCACACTCAACAGGACTCTGCGTCTTCACTCTTTCCTAACAACCCTAAACATAACCCTAACCGCAACAAGAAGCTCAACCCGAGTTAGACCCGAAAAAACACGTACGGTGCCACTTTCTGCCATCAAAAAGTGCTCTCAGCGGAAGCCTTTGGGTACACCTGAACTCCCTGGGGGAGCCTTTACGCAACCCCACACTCAACAGGACTCTGCGTCTTCACTCTTTCCTAACAACCCTAAACATAACCCTAACCGCAACAAGAAGCTCAACCCGAGTTAGACCCGAAAAAACACGTACGGTGCCACTTTCTGCCATCAAAAAGTGCTCTCAGCGGAAGCCTTTGGGTACACCTGAACTCCCTGGGGGAGCCTTTACGCAACCCCACACTCAACAGGACTCTGCGTCTTCACTCTTTCCTAACAACCCTAAACATAACCCTAACCGCAACAAGAAGCTGAACCCGAGTTAGACCCGAAAAAACACGTACGGTGCCACTTTCTGCCATCAAAAAGTGCTCTGAGCGGAAGCCTTTGGGTACACCTGAACTCCCTGGGGGAGCCTTTACGCAACCCCACACTCAACAGGACTCTGCGTCTTCACTCTTTCCTAACAACCCTAAACATAACCCTAACCGGAACAAGAAGCTGAACCTGAGTTAGACCCGAAAAAACACATACGGTTCCACTTTCTGCCATCAAAAAGTGCTCTGAGCGGAAGCCTTTGGGTACACCTGAACTCCCTGGGGGAGCCTTTACGCAACCCCACACTCAACAGGACTCTGCGTCTTCACTCTTTCCTAACAACCCTAAACATAACCCTAACCGCAACAAGAAGCTGAACCCGAGTTAGACCCGAAAAAACACGTACGGTGCCACTTTCTTCCATCAAAAAGTGCTCTCAGCGGAAGCCTTTGGGTACACCTGAACTCCCTGGGGGAGCCTTTACGCAACCCCACACTCAACAGGACTCTGCGTCTTCACTCTTTCCTAACAACCCTAAACATAACCCTAACCGCAACAAGAAGCTGAACCCGAGTTAGACCCGAAAAAACACGTACGGTGCCACTTTCTGCCATCAAAAAGTGCTCTCAGCGGAAGCCTTTGGGTACACCTGAACTCCCTGGGGGAGCCTTTACGCAACCCCACACTCAACAGGACTCTGCGTCTTCACTCTTTCCTAACAACCCTAAACATAACCCTAACAGCAACAAGAAGCTCAACCCGAGTTAGACCCGAAAAAACACGTACGGTGCCACTTTCTGCCATCAAAAAGTGCTCTCAGCGGAAGCCTTTGGGTACACCTGAACTCCCTGGGGGAGCCTTTACGCAACCCCACACTCAACAGGACTCTGCGTCTTCACTCTTTCCTAACAACCCTAACATAACCCTAACCGGAACAAGAAGCTCAACCCGAGTTAGACCCGAAAAAACACGTACGGTGCCACTTTCTGCCATCAAAAAGTGCTCTCAGCGGAAGCCTTTGGGTACACCTGAATTCCCTGGGGGAGCCTTTACGCAACCCCACACTCAACAGGACTCTGCGTCTTCACTCTTTCCTAACAACCCTAAACATAAGCCTAACCGCAACAAGAAGCTGAACCCGAGTTAGACCCGAAAAAACACGTACGGTGCCACTTTCTGCCATCAAAAAGTGCTCTCAGCGGAAGCCTTTGGGTACACCTGAACTCCTTGGGGGAGCCTTTACGCAACCCCACACTCAACAGGACTCTGCGTCTTCACTCTTTCCTAACAACCCTAAACATAACCCTAACCGCAACAAGAAGCTGAACCCGAGTTAGACCCGAAAAAACACGTACGGTGCCACTTTCTGCCATCAAAAAGTGCTCTCAGCGGAAGCCTTTGGGTACACCTGAACTCCCTGGGGGAGCCTTTACGCAACTCCACACTCAACAGGACTCTGCGTCTTCACTCTTTCCTAACAACCCTAAACATAACCCTAACCGCAACAAGAAGCTGAACCCGAGTTAGACCCGAAAAAACACGTACGGTGCCACTTTCTGCCATCAAAAAGTGCTCTCAGCGGAAGCCTTTGGGTACACCTGAACTCCCTGGGGGAGCCTTTACGCAACCCCACACTCAACAGGACTCTGCGTCTTCACTCTTTCCTAACAACCCTAAACATAACCCTAACCGGAACAAGAAGCTGAACCCGAGTTAGACCCGAAAAAACACGTACGGTGCCACTTTCTGCCATCAAAAAGTGCTCTCAGCGGAAGCCTTTGGGTACACCTGAACTCCCTGGGGGAGCCTTTATGCAACCCCACACTCAACAGGACTCTGCGTCTTCACTCTTTCCAAACAACCCTAAACATAACCCTAACCGCAACAAGAAGCTGAACCCGAGTTAGACCCGAAAAAACACGTATGGTGCCACTTTCTGCCATCAAAAAGTGCTCTGAGCGGAAGCCTTTGGGTACACCTGAACTCCCTGGGGGAGCCTTTACGCAACCCCACACTCAACAGGACTCTGCGTCTTCACTCTTTCCTAACAACCCTAAACATAACCCTAACCGGAACAAGAAGCTGAACCCGAGTTAGACCCGAAAAACATGTACGGTGCCACTTTCTGCCATCCAAAAGTGTTCTCAGCGGAAGCCTTTGGGTACACCTGAACTCCCTGGGGGAGCCTTTACGCAACCCCACACTCAACAGGACTCTGCGTCTTCACTCTTTCCTAACAATCCTAAACATAAGCCTAACCGGAACAAGAAGCTGAACCCGAGTTAGACCCGAAAAAACACGTACGGTGCCACTTTCTGCCATCAAAAAGTGCTCTCAGCGGAAGCCTTTGGGTACACCTGAACTCCCTGGGGGAGCCTTTACGCAACCCCACACTCAACAGGACTCTGCGTCTTCACTCTTTCCTAACAACCCTAAACATAACCCTAACCGCAACAAGAAGCTGAACCCGAGTTAGACCCGAAAAAACACGTACGGTGCCACTTTCTGCCATCAAAAAGTGCTCTCAGCGGAAGCCTTTGGGTACACCTGAACTCCCTGGGGGAGCCTTTACGCAACCCCACACTCAACAGGACTCTGCGTCTTCACTCTTTCCTAACAACCCTAAACATAACCCTAACCGCAACAAGAAGCTCAACCCGAGTTAGACCCGAAAAAACACGTACGGTGCCACTTTCTGCCATCAAAAAGTGCTCTCAGCGGAAGCCTTTGGGTACACCTGAACTCCCTGGGGGAGCCTTTACGCAACCCCACACTCAACAGGACTCTGCGTCTTCACTCTTTCCTAACAACCCTAAACATAACCCTAACCGCAACAAGAAGCTCAACCCGAGTTAGACCCGAAAAAACACGTACGGTGCCACTTTCTGCCATCAAAAAGTGCTCTCAGCGGAAGCCTTTGGGTACACCTGAACTCCCTGGGGGAGCCTTTACGCAACCCCACACTCAACAGGACTCTGCGTCTTCACTCTTTCCTAACAACCCTAACATAACCCTAACCGGAACAAGAAGCTCAACCCGAGTTAGACCCGAAAAAACACGTACGGTGCCACTTTCTGCCATCAAAAAGTGCTCTCAGCGGAAGCCTTTGGGTACACCTGAATTCCCTGGGGGAGCCTTTACGCAACCCCACACTCAACAGGACTCTGCGTCTTCACTCTTTCCTAACAACCCTAAACATAAGCCTAACCGCAACAAGAAGCTGAACCCGAGTTAGACCCGAAAAAACACGTACGGTGCCACTTTCTGCCATCAAAAAGTGCTCTCAGCGGAAGCCTTTGGGTACACCTGAACTCCTTGGGGGAGCCTTTACGCAACCCCACACTCAACAGGACTCTGCGTCTTCACTCTTTCCTAACAACCCTAAACATAACCCTAACCGCAACAAGAAGCTGAACCCGAGTTAGACCCGAAAAAACACGTACGGTGCCACTTTCTGCCATCAAAAAGTGCTCTCAGCGGAAGCCTTTGGGTACACCTGAACTCCCTGGGGGAGCCTTTACGCAACTCCACACTCAACAGGACTCTGCGTCTTCACTCTTTCCTAACAACCCTAAACATAACCCTAACCGCAACAAGAAGCTGAACCCGAGTTAGACCCGAAAAAACACGTACGGTGCCACTTTCTGCCATCAAAAAGTGCTCTCAGCGGAAGCCTTTGGGTACACCTGAACTCCCTGGGGGAGCCTTTACGCAACCCCACACTCAACAGGACTCTGCGTCTTCACTCTTTCCTAACAACCCTAAACATAACCCTAACCGGAACAAGAAGCTGAACCCGAGTTAGACCCGAAAAAACACGTACGGTGCCACTTTCTGCCATCAAAAAGTGCTCTCAGCGGAAGCCTTTGGGTACACCTGAACTCCCTGGGGGAGCCTTTATGCAACCCCACACTCAACAGGACTCTGCGTCTTCACTCTTTCCAAACAACCCTAAACATAACCCTAACCGCAACAAGAAGCTGAACCCGAGTTAGACCCGAAAAAACACGTATGGTGCCACTTTCTGCCATCAAAAAGTGCTCTGAGCGGAAGCCTTTGGGTACACCTGAACTCCCTGGGGGAGCCTTTACGCAACCCCACACTCAACAGGACTCTGCGTCTTCACTCTTTCCTAACAACCCTAAACATAACCCTAACCGGAACAAGAAGCTGAACCCGAGTTAGACCCGAAAAACATGTACGGTGCCACTTTCTGCCATCCAAAAGTGTTCTCAGCGGAAGCCTTTGGGTACACCTGAACTCCCTGGGGGAGCCTTTACGCAACCCCACACTCAACAGGACTCTGCGTCTTCACTCTTTCCTAACAATCCTAAACATAAGCCTAACCGGAACAAGAAGCTGAACCCGAGTTAGACCCGAAAAAACACGTACGGTGCCACTTTCTGCCATCAAAAAGTGCTCTCAGCGGAAGCCTTTGGGTACACCTGAACTCCCTGGGGGAGCCTTTACGCAACCCCACACTCAACAGGACTCTGCGTCTTCACTCTTTCCTAACAACCCTAAACATAACCCTAACCGCAACAAGAAGCTGAACCCGAGTTAGACCCGAAAAAACACGTACGGTGCCACTTTCTGCCATCAAAAAGTGCTCTCAGCGGAAGCCTTTGGGTACACCTGAACTCCCTGGGGGAGCCTTTACGCAACCCCACACTCAACAGGACTCTGCGTCTTCACTCTTTCCTAACAACCCTAAACATAACCCTAACCGCAACAAGAAGCTCAACCCGAGTTAGACCCGAAAAAACACGTACGGTGCCACTTTCTGCCATCAAAAAGTGCTCTCAGCGGAAGCCTTTGGGTACACCTGAACTCCCTGGGGGAGCCTTTACGCAACCCCACACTCAACAGGACTCTGCGTCTTCACTCTTTCCTAACAACCCTAAACATAACCCTAACCGCAACAAGAAGCTCAACCCGAGTTAGACCCGAAAAAACACGTACGGTGCCACTTTCTGCCATCCAAAAGTGCTCTCAGCGGAAGCCTTTGGGTACACCTGAACTCCCTGGGGGAGCCTTTACGCAACCCCACACTCAACAGGACTCTGCGTCTTCACTCTTTCCTAACAACCCTAAACATAAGCCTAAGCGGAACAAGAAGCTGAACCCGAGTTAGACCCGAAAAAACACGTACGGTGCCACTTTCTGCCATCAAAAAGTGCTCTCAGCGGAAGCCTTTGGGTACACCTGAACTCCCTGGGGGAGCCTTTACGCAACCCCACACTCAACAGGACTCTGCGTCTTCACTCTTTCCTAACAACCCTAAACATAAGCCTAACTGGAACAAGAAGCTGAACCCGAGTTAGACCCGAAAAAACACGTACGGTGCCACTTTCTGCCATCAAAAAGTGCTCTCAGCGGAAGCCTTTGGGTACACCTGAACTCCCTGGGGGAGCCTTTACGCAACCCCACACTCAACAGGACTCTGCGTCTTCACTCTTTCCTAACAACCCTAAACATAACCCGAACCGCAACAAGAAGCTGAACCCGAGTTAGACCCGAAAAAACACGTACGGTGCCACTTTCTGCCATCAAAAAGTGCTCTCAGCGGAAGCCTTTGGGTACACCTGAACTCCCTGGGGGAGCCTTTACGCAACCCCACACTCAACAGGACTCTGCGTCTTCACTCTTTCCTAACAACCCTAAACATAACCCTAACCGCAACAAGAAGCTCAACCCGAGTTAGACCCGAAAAAACACGTACGGTGCCACTTTCTGCCATCAAAAAGTGCTCTCAGCGGAAGCCTTTGGGTACACCTGAACTCCCTGGGGGAGCCTTTACGCAACCCCACACTCAACAGGACTCTGCGTCTTCACTCTTTCCTAACAACCCTAAACATAACCCTAACCGCAACAAGAAGCTGAACCCGAGTTAGACCCGAAAAAACACGTACGGTGCCACTTTCTGCCATCAAAAAGTGCTCTCAGCGGAAGCCTTTGGGTACACCTGAACTCCCTGGGGGAGCCTTTACGCAACCCCACACTCAACAGGACTCTGCGTCTTCACTCTTTCCTAACAACCCTAAACATAACCCTAACCGCAACAAGAAGCTGAACCTGAGTTAGACCCGAAAAAACACGTACGGTGCCACTTTCTGCCATCAAAAAGTGCTCTCAGCGGAAGCCTTTGGGTACACCTGAACTCCCTGGGGGAGCCTTTACGCAACCCCATACTCAACAGGACTCTGCGTCTTCACTCTTTCCTAACAACCCTAAACATAACCCTAACCGCAACAAGAAGCTGAACCCGAGTTAGACCCGAAAAAACACGTACGGTGCCACTTTCTGCCATCCAAAAGTGCTCTCAGCGGAAGCCTTTGGGTACACCTGAACTCCCTGGGGGAGCCTTTACGCAACCCCACACTCAACAGGACTCTGCGTCTTCACTCTTTCCTAACAACCCTAAACATAACCCTAACCGCAACAAGAAGCTCAACCCGAGTTAGACCCGAAAAAACACGTACGGTGCCACTTTCTGCCATCAAAAAGTGCTCTCAGCGGAAGCCTTTGGGTACACCTGAACTCCCTGGGGGAGCCTTTACGCAACCCCACACTCAACAGGACTCTGCGTCTTCACTCTTTCCTAACAACCCTAAAAATAACCCGAACCGCAACAAGAAGCTGAACCCGAGTTAGACCCGAAAAAACACGTACGGTGCCACTTTCTGCCATCAAAAAGTGCTCTCAGCGGAAGCCTTTGGGTACACCTGAACTCCCTGGGGGAGCCTTTACGCAACCCCACACTCAACAGGACTCTGCGTCTTCACTCTTTCCTAACAACCCTAAACATAACCCTTACCGCAACAAGAAGCTCAACCCGAGTTAGACCCGAAAAAACACGTACGGTGCCACTTTCTGCCATCAAAAAGTGCTCTCAGCGGAAGCCTTTGGGTACACCTGAACTCCCTGGGGGAGCCTTTACGCAACCCCACACTCAACAGGACTCTGCGTCTTCACTCTTTCCTAACAACCCTAAACATAACCCTAACCGCAACAAGAAGCTGAACCCGAGTTAGACCCGAAAAAACACGTACGGTGCCACTTTCTGCCATCAAAAAGTGCTCTCAGCGGAAGCCTTTGGGTACACCTGAACTCCCTGGGGGAGCCTTTACGCAACCCCACACTCAACAGGACTCTGCGTCTTCACTCTTTCCTAACAACCCTAAACATAACCCTAACCGCAACAAGAAGCTGAACCTGAGTTAGACCCGAAAAAACACGTACGGTGCCACTTTCTGCCATCAAAAAGTGCTCTCAGCGGAAGCCTTTGGGTACACCTGAACTCCCTGGGGGAGCCTTTACGCAACCCCACACTCAACAGGACTCTGCGTCTTCACTCTTTCCTAACAACCCTAAACATAACCCTAACCGCAACAAGAAGCTGAACCCGAGTTAGACCCGAAAAAACACGTACGGTGCCACTTTCTGCCATCAAAAAGTGCTCTCAGCGGAAGCCTTTGGGTACACCTGAACTCCCTGGGGGAGCCTTTACGCAACCCCACACTCAACAGGACTCTGCGTCTTCACTCTTTCCTAACAACCCTAAACATAACCCTAACCGCAACAAGAAGCTCAACCCGAGTTAGACCCGAAAAAACACGTACGGTGCCACTTTCTGCCATCAAAAAGTGCTCTCAGCGGAAGCCTTTGGGTACACCTGAACTCCCTGGGGGAGCCTTTACGCAACCCCACACTCAACAGGACTCTGCGTCTTCACTCTTTCCTAACAACCCTAAACATAACCCTAACCGCAACAAGAAGCTGAACCCGAGTTAGACCCGAAAAAACACGTACGGTGCCACTTTCTGCCATCAAAAAGTGCTCTCAGCGGAAGCCTTTGGGTACACCTGAACTCCCTGGGGGAGCCTTTACGCAACCCCACACTCAACAGGACTCTGCGTCTTCACTCTTTCCTAACAACCCTAAACATAACCCTAACCGCAACAAGAAGCTGAACCCAAGTTAGACCCGAAAAAACACGTACGGTGCCACTTTCTGCCATCAAAAAGTGCTCTCAGCGGAAGCCTTTGGGTACACCTGAACTCCCTGGGGGAGCCTTTACGCAACCCCACACTCAACAGGACTCTGCGTCTTCACTCTTTCCTAACAACCCTAAACATAACCCTAACCGCAACAAGAAGCTGAACCCGAGTTAGACCCGAAAAAACACGTACGGTGCCACTTTCTGCCATCAAAAAGTGCTCTCAGCGGAAGCCTTTGGGTACACCTGAACTCCCTGGGGGAGCCTTTACGCAACCCCACACTCAACAGGACTCTGCGTCTTCACTCTTTCCTAACAACCCTAAACATAACCCTAACCGGAACAAGAAGCTCAACCCGAGTTAGACCCGAAAAAACACGTACGGTGCCACTTTCTGCCATCAAAAAGTGCTCTCAGCGGAAGCCTTTGGGTACACCTGAACTCCCTGGGGGAGCCTTTACGCAACCCCACACTCAACAGGACTCTGCGTCTTCACTCTTTCCTAACAACCCTAAACATAACCCTAACCGCAACAAGAAGCTCAACCTGAGTTAGACCCGAAAAAACACGTACGGTGCCACTTTCTGCCATCAAAAAGTGCTCTCAGCGGAAGCCTTTGGGTACACCTGAACTCCCTGGGGGAGCCTTTACGCAACCCCACACTCAACAGGACTCTGCGTCTTCACTCTTTCCTAACAACCCTAAACATAACCCTAACCGCAACAAGAAGCTGAACCCGAGTTAGACCCGAAAAAACACGTACGGTGCCACTTTCTGCCATCAAAAAGTGCTCTCAGCGGAAGCCTTTGGGTACACCTGAACTCCCTGGGGGAGCCTTTACGCAACCCCACACTCAACAGGACTCTGCGTCTTCACTCTTTCCTAACAACCCTAAACATAACCCTAACCGCAACAAGAAGCTGAACCCGAGTTAGACCCGAAAAAACACGTACGGTGCCACTTTCTGCCATCAAAAAGTGCTCTCAGCGGAAGCCTTTGGGTACACCTGAACTCCCTGGGGGAGCCTTTACGCAACCCCACACTCAACAGGACTCTGCGTCTTCACTCTTTCCTAACAACCCTAAACATAACCCTAACCGCAACAAGAAGCTGAACCCGAGTTAGACCCGAAAAAACACGTACGGTGACACTTTCTGCCATCAAAAAGTGCTCTCAGCGGAAGCCTTTGGGTACACCTGAACTCCCTGGGGGAGCCTTTACGCAACCCCACACTCAACAGGACTCTGCGTCTTCACTCTTTCCTAACAACCCTAAACATAACCCTAACCGCAACAAGAAGCTCAACCCGAGTTAGACCCTAAAAAACACGTACGGTGCCACTTTCTGCCATCAAAAAGTGCTCTCAGCGGAAGCCTTTGGGTACACCTGAACTCCCTGGGGGAGCCTTTACGCAACCCCACACTCAACAGGACTCTGCGTCTTCACTCTTTCCTAACAACCCTAAACATAACCCTAACCGCAACAAGAAGCTGAACCCGAGTTAGACCCGAAAAAACACGTACGGTGCCACTTTCTGCCATCAAAAAGTGCTCTCAGCGGAAGCCTTTGGGTACACCTGAACTCCCTGGGGGAGCCTTTACGCAACCCCACACTCAACAGGACTCTGCGTCTTCACTCTTTCCTAACAACCCTAAACATAACCCTAACCGCAACAAGAAGCTGAACCCGAGTTAGACCCGAAAAAACACGTACGGTGCCACTTTCTGCCATCAAAAAGTGCTCTCAGCGGAAGCCTTTGGGTACACCTGAACTCCCTGGGGGAGCCTTTACGCAACCCCACACTCAACAGGACTCTGCGTCTTCACTCTTTCCTAACAACCCTAAACATAACCCTAACCGCAACAAGAAGCTCAACCCGAGTTAGACCCGAAAAAACACGTACGGTGCCACTTTCTGCCATCCAAAAGTGCTCTCAGCGGAAGCCTTTGGGTACACCTGAACTCCCTGGGGGAGCCTTTACGCAACCCCACACTCAACAGGACTCTGCGTCTTCACTCTTTCCTAACAACCCTAAACATAACCCTAACCGCAACAAGAAGCTGAACCCGAGTTAGACCCGAAAAAACACGTACGGTGCCACTTTCTGCCATCAAAAAGTGCTCTCAGCGGAAGCCTTTGGGTACACCTGAACTCCCTGGGGGAGCCTTTACGCAACCCCACACTCAACAGGACTCTGCGTCTTCACTCTTTCCTAACAACCCTAAACATAACCCTAACCGCAACAAGAAGCTCAACCCGAGTTAGACCCGAAAAAACACGTACGGTGCCACTTTCTGCCATCAAAAAGTGCTCTCAGCGGAAGCCTTTGGGTACACCTGAACTCCCTGGGGGAGCCTTTACGCAACCCCACACTCAACAGGACTCTGCGTCTTCACTCTTTCCTAACAACCCTAAACATAAGCCTAACTGGAACAAGAAGCTGAACCCAAGTTAGACCCGAAAAAACACGTACGGTGCCACTTTCTGCCATCAAAAAGTGCTCTCAGCGGAAGCCTTTGGGTACACCTGAACTCCCTGGGGGAGCCTTTACGCAACCCCACACTCAACAGGACTCTGCGTCTTCACTCTTTCCTAACAACCCTAAACATAACCCTAACCGCAACAAGAAGCTGAACCCGAGTTAGACCCGAAAAAACACGTACGGTGCCACTTTCTGCCATCAAAAAGTGCTCTCAGCGGAAGCCTTTGGGTACACCTGAACTCCCTGGGGGAGCCTTTACGCAACCCCACACTCAACAGGACTCTGCGTCTTCACTCTTTCCTAACAACCCTAAACATAACCCTAACCGGAACAAGAAGCTCAACCCGAGTTAGACCCGAAAAAACACGTACGGTGCCACTTTCTGCCATCAAAAAGTGCTCTCAGCGGAAGCCTTTGGGTACACCTGAACTCCCTGGGGGAGCCTTTACGCAACCCCACACTCAACAGGACTCTGCGTCTTCACTCTTTCCTAACAACCCTAAACATAACCCTAACCGCAACAAGAAGCTCAACCTGAGTTAGACCCGAAAAAACACGTACGGTGCCACTTTCTGCCATCAAAAAGTGCTCTCAGCGGAAGCCTTTGGGTACACCTGAACTCCCTGGGGGAGCCTTTACGCAACCCCACACTCAACAGGACTCTGCGTCTTCACTCTTTCCTAACAACCCTAAACATAACCCTAACCGCAACAAGAAGCTGAACCCGAGTTAGACCCGAAAAAACACGTACGGTGCCACTTTCTGCCATCAAAAAGTGCTCTCAGCGGAAGCCTTTGGGTACACCTGATCTCCCTGGGGGAGCCTTTACGCAACCCCACACTCAACAGGACTCTGCGTCTTCACTCTTTCCTAACAACCCTAAACATAACCCTAACCGCAACAAGAAGCTGAACCCGAGTTAGACCCGAAAACACACGTACGGTGCCACTTTCTGCCATCAAAAAGTGCTCTCAGCGGAAGCCTTTGGGTACACCTGAACTCCCTGGGGGAGCCTTTACGCAACCCCACACTCAACAGGACTCTGCGTCTTCACTCTTTCCTAACAACCCTAAACATAACCCTAACCGCAACAAGAAGCTGAACCCGAGTTAGACCCGAAAAAACACGTACGGTGCCACTTTCTGCCATCAAAAAGTGCTCTCAGCGGAAGCCTTTGGGTACACCTGAACTCCCTGGGGGAGCCTTTACGCAACCCCACACTCAACAGGACTCTGCGTCTTCACTCTTTCCTAACAACCCTAAACATAACCCTAACCGCAACAAGAAGCTCAACCCGAGTTAGACCCGAAAAAACACGTACGGTGCCACTTTCTGCCATCAAAAAGTGCTCTCAGCGGAAGCCTTTGGGTACACCTGAACTCCCTGGGGGAGCCTTTACGCAACCCCACACTCAACAAGACTCTGCGTCTTCACTCTTTCCTAACAACCCTAAACATAACCCTAACCGGAACAAGAAGCTGAACCCGAGTTAGACCCGAAAAAACACGTACGGTGCCACTTTCTGCCATCAAAAAGTGCTCTCAGCGGAAGCCTTTGGGTACACCTGAACTCCCTGGGGGAGCCTTTACGCAACCCCACACTCAACAGGACTCTGCGTCTTCACTCTTTCCTAACAACCCTAAACATAACCCTAACCGCAACAAGAAGCTGAACCCGAGTTAGACCCGAAAAAACACGTACGGTGCCACTTTCTGCCATCAAAAAGTGCTCTCAGCGGAAGCCTTTGGGTACACCTGAACTCCCTGGGGGAGCCTTTACGCAACCCCACACTCAACAGGACTCTGCGTATTCACTCTTTCCTAACAACCCTAAACATAACCCTAACCGCAACAAGAAGCTGAACCTGAGTTAGACCCGAAAAAACACGTACGGTGCCACTTTCTGCCATCAAAAAGTGCTCTCAGCGGAAGCCTTTGGGTACACCTGAACTCCCTGGGGGAGCCTTTACGCAACCCCACACTCAACAGGACTCTGCGTCTTCACTCTTTCCTAACAACCCTAAACATAACTCTAACCGGAACAAGAAGCTCAACCCGAGTTAGACCCGAAAAAACACGTACGGTGCCACTTTCTGCCATCAAAAAGTGCTCTGAGCGGAAGCCTTTGGGTACACCTGAACTCCCTGGGGGAGCCTTTACGCAACCCCACACTCAACAGGACTCTGCGTCTTCACTCTTTCCTAACAACCCTAAACATAACCCTATCCGGAAGAGGAAACTGAACCCGAGTTAGACCCGAAAAAAGACGTACGGTGCCACTTTCTGCCATCAAAAAGTGCTCTCAGCGGAAGCCTTTGGGTACACCTGAATTCCCTGGGGGAGCCTTTACGCAACCCCACACTCAACAGGACTCTGCGTCTTCACTCTTTCCTAACAACCCTAAACATAACCCTAACTGCAACAAGAAGCTGAACCCGAGTTAGACCCGAAAAAACACGTACGGTGCCACTTTCTGCCATCAAAAAGTGCTCTCAGCGGAAGCCTTTGGGTACACCTGAACTCCCTGGGGGAGCCTTTACGCAACCCCACACTCAACAGGACTCTGCGTCTTCACTCTTTCCTAACAACCCTAAACATAACCCTAACCGGAACAAGAAGCTGAACCCGAGTTAGACCCGAAAAAACACGTACAGTGACACTTTCTGCCATCAAAAAGTGCTCTCAGCGGAAGCCTTTGGGTACACCTGAACTCCCTGGGGGAGCCTTTACGCAACCCCACACTCAACAGGACTCTGCGTCTTCACTCTTTCCTAACAACCCTAAACATAACCCTAACCGCAACAAGAAGCTCAACCCGAGTTAGACCCAAAAAAACACGTACGGTGCCACTTTCTGCCATCAAAAAGTGCTCTCAGCGGAAGCCTTTGGGTACACCTGAACTCCCTGGGGGAGCCTTTACGCAACCCCACACTCAACAGGACTCTGCGTCTTCACTCTTTCCTAACAACCCTAAACATAACCCTAACCGCAACAAGAAGCTGAACCTGAGTTAGACCCGAAAAAACACGTACGGTGCCACTTTCTGCCATCAAAAAGTGCTCTCAGCGGAAGCCTTTGGGAACACCTGAACTCCCTGGGGGAGCCTTTACGCAACCCCACACTCAACAGGACTCTGCGTCTTCACTCTTTCCTAACAACCCTAAACATAACCCTAACCGCAACAAGAAGCTCAACCCGAGTTAGACCCGAAAAAACACGTACGGTGCCACTTTCTGCCATCAAAAAGTGCTCTCAGCGGAAGCCTTTGGGTACACCTGAACTCCCTGGGGGAGCCTTTACGCAACCCCACACTCAACAAGACTCTGCGTCTTCACTCTTTCCTAACAACCCTAAACATAACCCTAACCGGAACAAGAAGCTGAACCCGAGTTAGACCCGAAAAAACACGTACGGTGCCACTTTCTGCCATCAAAAAGTGCTCTCAGCGGAAGCCTTTGGGTACACCTGAATTCCCTGGGGGAGCCTTTACGCAACCCCACACTCAACAGGACTCTGCGTCTTCACTCTTTCCTAACAACCCTAAACATAACCCTAACCGCAACAAGAAGCTGAACCCGAGTTAGACCCGAAAAAACACGTACGGTGCCACTTTCTGCCATCAAAAAGTGCTCTCAGCGGAAGCCTTTGGGTACACCTGAACTCCCTGGGGGAGCCTTTACGCAACCCCACACTCAACAGGACTCTGCGTATTCACTCTTTCCTAACAACCCTAAACATAACCCTAACCGCAACAAGAAGCTGAACCTGAGTTAGACCCGAAAAAACACGTACGGTGCCACTTTCTGCCATCAAAAAGTGCTCTCAGCGGAAGCCTTTGGGTACACCTGAACTCCCTGGGGGAGCCTTTACGCAACCCCACACTCAACAGGACTCTGCGTCTTCACTCTTTCCTAACAACCCTAAACATAACCCTAACCGCAACAAGAAGCTGAACCCGAGTTAGACCCGAAAAAACACGTACGGTGCCACTTTCTGCCATCAAAAAGTGCTCTCAGCGGAAGCCTTTGGGTACACCTGAACTCCCTGGGGGAGCCTTTACGCAACCCCACACTCAACAGGACTCTGCGTCTTCACTCTTTCCTAACAACCCTAAACATAACCCTAACCGCAACAAGAAGCTCAACCCGAGTTAGACCCGAAAAAACACGTACGGTGCCACTTTCTGCCATCAAAAAGTGCTCTCAGCGGAAGCCTTTGGGTACACCTGAACTCCCTGGGGGAGCCTTTACGCAACCCCACACTCAACAGGACTCTGCGTCTTCACTCTTTCCTAACAACCCTAAACATAAGCCTAACCGCAACAAGAAGCTGAACCCGAGTTAGACCCGAAAAAACACGTACGGTGCCACTTTCTGCCATCAAAAAGTGCTCTCAGCGGAAGCCTTTGGGTACACCTGAACTCCCTGGGGGAGCCTTTACGCAACCCCACACTCAACAGGACTCTGCGTCTTCACTCTTTCCTAACAACCCTATACATAAGCCTAACTGGAACAAGAATCTGAACCCGAGTTAGACCCGAAAAAACACGTACGGTGCCACTTTCTGCCATCAAAAAGTCCTCTGAGCGGAAGCCTTTGGGTACACCTGAACTCCCTGGGGGAGCCTTTACGCAACCCCACACTCAACAGGACTCTGCGTCTTCACTCTTTCCTAACAACCCTAAACATAACCCTAACCGCAACAAGAAGCTGAACCCGAGTTAGACCCGAAAAAACACGTACGGTGCCACTTTCTGCCATCAAAAAGTGCTCTCAGCGGAAGCCTTTGGGTACACCTGAACTCCCTGGGGGAGCCTTTACGCAACCCCACACTCAACAGGACTCTGCGTCTTCACTCTTTCCTAACAACCCTAAACATAAGCCTAACCGCAACAAGAAGCTGAACCCGAGTTAGACCCGAAAAAACACGTACGGTGCCACTTTCTGCCATCAAAAAGTGCTCTCAGCGGAAGCCTTTGGGTACACCTGAACTCCCTGGGGGAGCCTTTACGCAACCCCACACTCAACAGGACTCTGCGTCTTCACTCTTTCCTAACAACCCTAAACATAACCCTAACCGGAACAAGAAGCTGAACCCGAGTTAGACCCGAAAAAACACGTACGGTGCCACTTTCTGCCATCAAAAAGTGCTCTCAGCGGAAGCCTTTGGGTACAACTGAACTCCCTGGGGGAGCCTTTACGCAACCCCACACTCAACAGGACTCTGCGTCTTCACTCTTTCCTAACAACCCTAAACATAACCCTAACCGCAACAAGAAGCTCAACCCGAGTTAGACCCGAAAAAACACGTACGGTGCCACTTTCTGCCATCAAAAAGTGCTCTCAGCGGAAGCCTTTGGGTACACCTGAACTCCCTGGGGGAGCCTTTACGCAACCCCACACTCAACAGGACTCTGCGTCTTCACTCTTTCCTAACAACCCTAAACATAACCCTAACCGCAACAAGAAGCTCAACCCGAGTTAGACCCGAAAAAACACGTACGGTGCCACTTTCTGCCATCAAAAAGTGCTCTGAGCGGAAGCCTTTGGGTACACCTGAACTCCCTGGGGGAGCCTTTACGCAACCCCACACTCAACAGGACTCTGCGTCTTCACTCTTTCCTAACAACCCTAAACATAACCCTAACCGCAACAAGAAGCTGAACCCGAGTTAGACCCGAAAAAACACATACGGTGCCACTTTCTGCCATCAAAAAGTGCTCTCAGCGGAAGCCTTTGGGTACACCTGAACTCCCTGGGGGAGCCTTTACGCAACCCCACACTCAACAGGACTCTGCGTCTTCACTCTTTCCTAACAACCCTATACATAAGCCTAACTGGAACAAGAAGCTGAACCCGAGTTAGACCCGAAAAAACACGTACGGTGCCACTTTCTGCCATCAAAAAGTGCTCTCAGCGGAAGCCTTTGGGTACACCTGAACTCCCTGGGGGAGCCTTTACGCAACCCCACACTCAACAGGACTCTGCGTCTTCACTCTTTCCTAACAACCCTAAACATAACCCTAACCGCAACAAGAAGCTGAACCCGAGTTAGACCCGAAAAAACACGTACGGTGCCACTTTCTGCCATCAAAAAGTGCTCTCAGCGGAAGCCTTTGGGTACACCTGAACTCCCTGGGGGAGCCTTTACGCAACCCCACACTCAACAGGACTCTGCGTCTTCACTCTTTCCTAACAACCCTAAACATAACCCTAACCGGAACAAGAAGCTCAACCCGAGTTAGACCCGAAAAAACACGTACGGTGCCACTTTCTGCCATCAAAAAGTGCTCTCAGCGGAAGCCTTTGGGTACACCTGAACTCCCTGGGGGAGCCTTTACGCAACCCCACACTCAACAGGACTCTGCGTCTTCACTCTTTCCTAACAACCCTAAACATAACCCTAACCGCAACAAGAAGCTGAACCCGAGTTAGACCCGAAAAAACACGTACGGTGCCACTTTCTGCCATCAAAAGTGCTCTCAGCGGAAGCCTTTGGGTACGCCTGAACTCCCTGGGGGAGCCTTTACGCAACCCCACACTCAACAGGACTCTGCGTCTTCACTCTTTCCTAACAACCCTAAACATAACCCTAACCGCAACAAGAAGCTGAACCCGAGTTAGACCCGAAAAAACACGTACGGTGCCACTTTCTGCCATCAAAAAGTGCTCTCAGCGGAAGCCTTTGGGTACACCTGAACTCCCTGGGGGAGCCTTTACGCAACCCCACACTCAACAGGACTCTGCGTCTTCACTCTTTCCTAACAACCCTAAACATAACTCTAACCGGAACAAGAAGCTCAACCCGAGTTAGACCCGAAAAAACACGTACGGTGCCACTTTCTGCCATCAAAAAGTGCTCTCAGCGGAAGCCTTTGGGTACACCTGAACTCCCTGGGGGAGCCTTTACGCAACCCCACACTCAACAGGACTCTGCGTCTTCACTCTTTCCTAACAACCCTAAACATAACCCTATCCGGAAGAGGAAACTGAACCCGAGTTAGACCCGAAAAAAGACGTACGGTGCCACTTTCTGCCATCAAAAAGTGCTCTCAGCGGAAGCCTTTGGGTACACCTGAATTCCCTGGGGGAGCCTTTACGCAACCCCACACTCAACAGGACTCTGCGTCTTCACTCTTTCCTAACAACCCTAAACATAACCCTAACCGCAACAAGAAGCTGAACCCGAGTTAGACCCGAAAAAACACGTACGGTGCCACTTTCTGCCATCAAAAAGTGCTCTCAGCGGAAGCCTTTGGGTACACCTGAACTCCCTGGGGGAGCCTTTACGCAACCCCACACTCAACAGGACTCTGCGTCTTCACTCTTTCCTAACAACCCTAAACATAACCCTAACCGGAACAAGAAGCTGAACCCGAGTTAGACCCGAAAAAACACGTACGGTGACACTTTCTGCCATCAAAAAGTGCTCTCAGCGGAAGCCTTTGGGTACACCTGAACTCCCTGGGGGAGCCTTTACGCAACCCCACACTCAACAGGACTCTGCGTCTTCACTCTTTCCTAACAACCCTAAACATAACCCTAACCGCAACAAGAAGCTCAACCCGAGTTAGACCCAAAAAAACACGTACGGTGCCACTTTCTGCCATCAAAAAGTGCTCTCAGCGGAAGCCTTTGGGTACACCTGAACTCCCTGGGGGAGCCTTTACGCAACCCCACACTCAACAGGACTCTGCGTCTTCACTCTTTCCTAACAACCCTAAACATAACCCTAACCGCAACAAGAAGCTGAACCTGAGTTAGACCCGAAAAAACACGTACGGTGCCACTTTCTGCCATCAAAAAGTGCTCTCAGCGGAAGCCTTTGGGTACACCTGAACTCCCTGGGGGAGCCTTTACGCAACCCCACACTCAACAGGACTCTGCGTCTTCACTCTTTCCTAACAACCCTAAACATAACCCTAACCGCAACAAGAAGCTGAACCCGAGTTAGACCCGAAAAAACACGTACGGTGCCACTTTCTGCCATCAAAAAGTGCTCTGAGCGGAAGCCTTTGGGTACACCTGAACTCCCTGGGGGAGCCTTTACGCAACCCCACACTCAACAGGACTCTGCGTCTTCACTCTTTCCTAACAACCCTAAACATAAGCCTAACCGCAACAAGAAGCTGAACCTGAGTTAGACCCGAAAAAACACGTACGGTGCCACTTTCTGCCATCAAAAAGTGCTCTCAGCGGAAGCCTTTGGGTACACCTGAACTCCCTGGGGGAGCCTTTACGCAACCCCACACTCAACAGGACTCTGCGTCTTCACTCTTTCCTAACAACCCTAAACATAACCCTAACCGGAACAAGAAGCTGAACCCGAGTTAGACCCGAAAAAACACGTACGGTGCCACTTTCTGCCATCCAAAAGTGCTCTCAGCGGAAGCCTTTGGGTACACCTGAACTCCCTGGGGGAGCCTTTACGCAACCCCACACTCAACAGGACTCTGCGTCTTCACTCTTTCCTAACAACCCTAAACATAAGCCTAACCGCAACAAGAAGCTCAACCCGAGTTAGACCCGAAAAAGCACGAACGGTGCCACTTTCTGCCATCAAAAAGTGCTCTCAGCGGAAGCCTTTGGGTACACCTGAACTCCCTGGGGGAGCCTTTACGCAACCCCACACTCAACAGGACTCTGCGTCTTCACTCTTTCCTAACAACCCTAAACATAACCCTAACCGCAACAAGAAGCTCAACCCGAGTTAGACCCGAAAAAACACGTACGGTGCCACTTTCTGCCATCAAAAAGTGCTCTCAGCGGAAGCCTTTGGGTACACCTGAACTCCCTGGGGGAGCCTTTACGCAACCCCACACTCAACAGGACTCTGCGTCTTCACTCTTTCCTAACAACCCTAAACATAACCCTAACCGCAACAAGAAGCTCAACCCGAGTTAGACCCGAAAAAACACGTACGGTGCCACTTTCTGCCATCAAAAAGTGCTCTCAGCGGAAGCCTTTGGGTACACCTGAACTCCCTGGGGGAGCCTTTACGCAACCCCACACTCAACAGGACTCTGCGTCTTCACTCTTTCCTAACAACCCTAAACATAACCCTAACCGGAACAAGAAGCTGAACCCGAGTTAGACCCGAAAAAACATGTACGGTGCCACTTTCTGCCATCAAAAAGTGCTCTCAGCGGAAGCCTTTGGGTACACCTGAACTCCCTGGGGGAGCCTTTACGCAACCCCACACTCAACAGGACTCTGCGTCTTCACTCTTTCCTAACAATCCTAAACATAAGCCTAACCGGAACAAGAAGCTGAACCCGAGTTAGACCCGAAAAAACACGTACGGTGCCACTTTCTGCCATCCAAAAGTGCTCTCAGCGGAAGCCTTTGGGTACACCTGAACTCCCTGGGGGAGCCTTTACGCAACCCCACACTCAACAGGACTCTGCGTCTTCACTCTTTCCTAACAACCCTAAACATAACCCTAACCGGAACAAGAAGCTCAACCCGAGTTAGACCCGAAAAAACACGTACGGTGCCACTTTCTGCCATCAAAAAGTGCTCTGAGCGGAAGCCTTTGGGTACACCTGAACTCCCTGGGGGAGCCTTTACGCAACCCCACACTCAACAGGACTCTGCGTCTTCACTCTTTCCTAACAACCCTAAACATAACCCTAACCGCAACAAGAAGCTGAACCCGAGTTAGACCCAAAAAAACACGTACGGTGCCACTTTCTGCCATCAAAAAGTGCTCTCAGCGGAAGCCTTTGGGTACACCTGAACTCCCTGGGGGAGCCTTTACGCAACCCCACACTCAACAGGACTCTGCGTCTTCACTCTTTCCTAACAACCCTAAACATAAGCCTAACCGCAACAAGAAGCTGAACCCGAGTTAGACCCGAAAAAACACGTACGGTGCCACTTTCTGCCATCAAAAAGTGCTCTCAGCGGAAGCCTTTGGGTACACCTGAACTCCCTGGGGGAGCCTTTACGCAACCCCACACTCAACAGGACTCTGCGTCTTCACTCTTTCCTAACAACCCTAAACATAACCCTAACCGGAACAAGAAGCTGAACCCGAGTTAGACCCGAAAAAACACGTACGGTGCCACTTTCTGCCATCCAAAAGTGCTCTCAGCGGAAGCCTTTGGGTACACCTGAACTCCCTGGGGGAGCCTTTACGCAACCCCACACTCAACAGGACTCTGCGTCTTCACTCTTTCCTAACAACCCTAAACATAAGCCTAACCGCAACAAGAAGCTCAACCCGAGTTAGACCCGAAAAAGCACGTACGGTGCCACTTTCTGCCATCAAAAAGTGCTCTCAGCGGAAGCCTTTGGGTACACCTGAACTCCCTGGGGGAGCCTTTACGCAACCCCACACTCAACAGGACTCTGCGTCTTCACTCTTTCCTAACAACCCTAAACATAACCCTAACCGCAACAAGAAGCTGAACCCGAGTTAGACCCGAAAAAACACATACGGTGCCACTTTCTGCCATCAAAAAGTGCTCTCAGCGGAAGCCTTTGGGTACACCTGAACTCCCTGGGGGAGCCTTTACGCAACCCCACACTCAACAGGACTCTGCGTCTTCACTCTTTCCTAACAACCCTAAACATAACCCTAACCGCAACAAGAAGCTCAACCCGAGTTAGACCCGAAAAAACACGTACGGTGCCACTTTCTGCCATCAAAAAGTGCTCTCAGCGGAAGCCTTTGGGTACACCTGAACTCCCTGGGGGAGCCTTTACGCAACCCCACACTCAACAGGACTCTGCGTCTTCACTCTTTCCTAACAACCCTAAACATAACCCTAACCGGAACAAGAAGCTGAACCCGAGTTAGACCCGAAAAAACATGTACGGTGCCACTTTCTGCCATCAAAAAGTGCTCTCAGCGGAAGCCTTTGGGTACACCTGAACTCCCTGGGGGAGCCTTTACGCAACCCCACACTCAACAGGACTCTGCGTCTTCACTCTTTCCTAACAATCCTAAACATAAGCCTAACCGGAACAAGAAGCTGAACCCGAGTTAGACCCGAAAAAACACGTACGGTGCCACTTTCTGCCATCCAAAAGTGCTCTCAGCGGAAGCCTTTGGGTACACCTGAACTCCCTGGGGGAGCCTTTACGCAACCCCACACTCAACAGGACTCTGCGTCTTCACTCTTTCCTAACAACCCTAAACATAACCCTAACCGGAACAAGAAGCTCAACCCGAGTTAGACCCGAAAAAACACGTACGGTGCCACTTTCAGCCATCAAAAAGAGCTCTCAGCGGAAGCCTTTGGCTACACCTGAACTCCCTGGGGGAGCCTTTACGCAACCCCACACTCAACAGGACTCTGCGTCTTCACTCTTTCCTAACAACCCTAAACATAACCCTAACCGCAACAAGAAGCTGAACCCGAGTTAGACCCGAAAAAACACGTACGGTGCCACTTTCTGCCATCAAAAAGTGCTCTGAGCGGAAGCCTTTGGGTACACCTGAACTCCCTGGGGGAGCCTTTACGCAACCCCACACTCAACAGGACTCTGCGTCTTCACTCTTTCCTAACAACCCTAAACATAAGCCTAACCGAAACAAGAACCTGAACCCGAGTTAGACCCGAAAAAACACGTACGGTGCCACTTTCTGCCATCAAAAAGTGCTCTCAGCGGAAGCCTTTGGGTACACCTGAACTCCCTGGGGGAGCCTTTACGCAACCCCACACTCAACAGGACTCTGCGTCTTCACTCTTTCCTAACAACCCTAAACATAACCCTAACCGGAACAAGAAGCTGAACCCGAGTTAGACCCGAAAAAGCACGTACGGTGCCACTTTCTGCCATCAAAAAGTGCTCTCAGCGGAAGCCTTTGGGTACACCTGAACTCCCTGGGGGAGCCTTTACGCAACCCCACACTCAACAGGACTCTGCGTCTTCACTCTTTCCTAACAACCCTAAACATAACCCTAACCGCAACAAGAAGCTGAACCCGAGTTAGACCCGAAAAAACACGTACGGTGCCACTTTCTGCCATCAAAAAGTGCTCTCAGCGGAAGCCTTTGGGTACACCTGAACTCCCTGGGGGAGCCTTTACGCAACCCCACACTCAACAGGACTCTGCGTCTTCACTCTTTCCTAACAACCCTAAACATAACCCTAACCGCAACAAGAAGCTCAACCCGAGTTAGACCCGAAAAAACACGTACGGTGCCACTTTCTGCCATCAAAAAGTGCTCTCAGCGGAAGCCTTTGGGTACACCTGAACTCCCTGGGGGAGCCTTTACGCAACCCCACACTCAACAGGACTCTGCGTCTTCACTCTTTCCTAACAACCCTAAACATAACCCTAACCGCAACAAGAAGCTGAACCCGAGTTAGACCCGAAAAAACATGTACGGTGCCACTTTCTGCCATCAAAAAGTGCTCTGAGCGGAAGCCTTTGGGTACACCTGAACTCCCTGGGGGAGCCTTTACGCAACCCCACACTCAACAGGACTCTGCGTCTTCACTCTTTCCTAACAATCCTAAACATAAGCCTAACCGGAACAAGAAGCTGAACCCGAGTTAGACCCGAAAAAACACGTACGGTGCCACTTTCTGCCATCCAAAAGTGCTCTCAGCGGAAGCCTTTGGGTACACCTGAACTCCCTCGGGGAGCCTTTACGCAACCCCACACTCAACAGGACTCTGCGTCTTCACTCTTTCCTAACAACCCTAAACATAACCCTAACCGGAACAAGAAGCTCAACCCGAGTTAGACCCGAAAAAACACGTACGGTGCCACTTTCTGCCACCAAAAAGTGCTCTCAGCGGAAGCCTTTGGGTACACCTGAACTCCCTGGGGGAGCCTTTACGCAACCCCACACTCAACAGGACTCTGCGTCTTCACTCTTTCCTAACAACCCTAAACATAACCCTAACCGCAACAAGAAGCTCAACCCGAGTTAGACCCGAAAAAACACGTACGGTGCCACTTTCTGCCATCAAAAAGTGCTCTCAGCGGAAGCCTTTGGGTACACCTGAACTCCCTGGGGGAGCCTTTACGCAACCCCACACTCAACAGGACTCTGCGTCTTCACTCTTTCCTAACAACCCTAAACATAACCCTAACCGCAACAAGAAGCTGAACCCGAGTTAGACCCGAAAAAACACGTACGGTGCCACTTTCTGCCATCAAAAAGTGCTCTCAGCGGAAGCCTTTGGGTACACCTGAACTCCCTGGGGGAGCCTTTACGCAACCCCACACTCAACAGGACTCTGCGTCTTCACTCTTTCCTAACAACCCTAAACATAACCCTAACCGCAACAAGAAGTTCAACCCGAGTTAGACCCGAAAAAACACGTACGGTGCCACTTTCTGCCATCAAAAAGTGCTCTGAGCGGAAGCCTTTGGGTACACCTGAACTCCCTGGGGGAGCCTTTACGCAACCCCACACTCAACAGGACTCTGCGTCTTCACTCTTTCCTAACAACCCTAAACATAAGCCTAACCGGAACAAGAAGCTGAACCCGAGTTAGACCCGAAAAAACACGTACGGTGCCACTTTCTGCCATCAAAAAGTGCTCTCAGCGGAAGCCTTTGGGTACACCTGAACTCCCTGGGGGAGCCTTTACGCAACCCCACACTCAACAGGACTCTGCGTATTCACTCTTTCCTAACAACCCTAAACATAACCCTAACCGCAACAAGAAGCTGAACCTGAGTTAGACCCGAAAAAACACGTACGGTGCCACTTTCTGCCATCAAAAAGTGCTCTCAGCGGAAGCCTTTGGGTACACCTGAACTCCCTGGGGGAGCCTTTACGCAACCCCACACTCAACAGGACTCTGCGTCTTCACTCTTTCCTAACAACCCTAAACATAACCCTAACCGCAACAAGAAGCTGAACCCGAGTTAGACCCGAAAAAACATGTACGGTGCCACTTTCTGCCATCCAAAAGTGCTCTCAGCGGAAGACTTTGGGTACACCTGAACTCCCTGGGGGAGCCTTTACGCAACCCCACACTCAACAGGACTCTGCGTGTTCACTCTTTCCTAACAACCCTAAACATAACCCTAACCGCAACAAGAAGCTGAACCCGAGTTAGACCCGAAAAAACACGTACGGTGCCACTTTCTGCCATCAAAAAGTGCTCTCAGCGGAAGCCTTTGGGTACACCTGAACTCCCTGGGGGAGCCTTTACGCAACCCCACACTCAACAGGACTCTGCGTCTTCACTCTTTCCTAACAACCCTAAACATAAGCCTAACCGGAACAAGAAGCTGAACCCGAGTTAGACCCGAAAAAACACGTACGGTGCCACTTTCTGCCATCAAAAAGTGCTCTCAGCGGAAGCCTTTGGGTACACCTGAACTCCCTGGGGGAGCCTTTACGCAACCCCACACTCAACAGGACTCTGCGTCTTCACTCTTTCCTAACAACCCTAAACATAACCCTAACCGCAACAAGAAGCTGAACCCGAGTTAGACCCGAAAAAACACGTACGGTGCCACTTTCTGCCATCAAAAAGTGCTCTCAGCGGAAGCCTTTGGGTACACCTGAACTCCCTGGGGGAGCCTTTACGCAACCCCACACTCAACAGGACTCTGCGTCTTCACTCTTTCCTAACAACCCTAAACATAACCCTAACCGCAACAAGAAGCTGAACCCGAGTTAGACCCGAAAAAACATGTACGGTGCCACTTTCTGCCATCAAAAAGTGCTCTCAGCGGAAGCCTTTGGGTACACCTGAACTCCCTGGGGGAGCCTTTACGCAACCCCACACTCAACAGGACTCTGCGTCTTCACTCTTTCCTAACAACCCTAAACATAACCCTAACCGCAACAAGAAGCTCAATCCGAGTTAGACCCGAAAAAACACGTACGGTGCCACTTTCTGCCATCAAAAAGTGCTCTGAGCGGAAGCCTTTGGGTACACCTGAACTCCCTGGGGGAGCCTTTACGCAACCCCACACTCAACAGGACTCTGCGTCTTCACTCTTTCCTAACAACCCTAAACATAACCCTAACCGCAACAAGAAGCTCAACCCGAGTTAGACCCGAAAAAACACGTACGGTGCCACTTTCTGCCATCAAAAAGTGCTCTCAGCGGAAGCCTTTGGGTACACCTGAACTCCCTGGGGGAGCCTTTACGCAACCCCACACTCAACAGGACTCTGCGTCTTCACTCTTTCCTAACAACCCTAAACATAAGCCTAACCGGAACAAGAAGCTGAACCCGAGTTAGACCCGAAAAAACACGTACGGTGCCACTTTCTGCCATCAAAAAGTGCTCTCAGCGGAAGCCTTTGGGTACACCTGAACTCCCTGGGGGAGCCTTTACGCAACCCCACACTCAACAGGACTCTGCGTCTTCACTCTTTCCTAACAACCCTAAACATAACCCTAACCGGAACAAGAAGCTCAACCCGAGTTAGACCCGAAAAAACACGTACGGTGCCACTTTCTGCCATCAAAAAGTGCTCTGAGCGGAAGCCTTTGGGTACACCTGAACTCCCTGGGGGAGCCTTTACGCAACCCCACACTCAACAGGACTCTGCGTCTTCACTCTTTCCTAACAACCCTAAACATAAGCCTAACCGGAACAAGAAGCTGAACCCGA
This sequence comes from Anser brachyrhynchus, assembly GCF_964034855.1. Lineage (NCBI taxonomy): Eukaryota > Metazoa > Chordata > Aves > Anseriformes > Anatidae > Anser > Anser brachyrhynchus. Next base: position 194,273 of record NW_027664060.1, read on the forward strand.
GTTAGACCCGAAAAAACACGTACGGTGCCACTTTCTGCCATCAAAAAGTGCTCTCAGCGGAAGCCTTTGGGTACACCTGAACTCCCTGGGGGAGCCTTTACGCAACCCCACACTCAACAGGACTCTGCGTCTTCACTCTTTCCTAACAACCCTAAACATAACCCTAACCGGAACAAGGAGTTCAACCCGAGTTAGACCCGAAAAAACACGTACGGTGCCACTTTCTGCCATCAAAAAGTGCTCTGAGCGGAAGCCTTTGGGTACACCTGAACTCCCTGGGGGAGCCTTTACGCAACCCCACACTCAACAGGACTCTGCGTCTTCACTCTTTCCTAACAACCCTAAACATAAGCCTAACCGGAACAAGAAGCTGAACCCGAGTTAGACCCGAAAAAACACGTACGGTGCCACTTTCTGCCATCAAAAAGTGCTCTCAGCGGAAGCCTTTGGGTACACCTGAACTCCCTGGGGGAGCCTTTACGCAACCCCACACTCAACAGGACTCTGCGTCTTCACTCTTTCCTAACAACCCTAAACATAACCCTAACCGCAACAAGAAGCTGAACCTGAGTTAGACCCGAAAAAACACGTACGGTGCCACTTTCTGCCATCAAAAAGTGCTCTCAGCGGAAGCCTTTGGGTACACCTGAACTCCCTGGGGGAGCCTTTACGCAACCCCACACTCAACAGGACTCTGCGTCTTCACTCTTTCCTAACAACCCTAAACATAACCCTAACCGCAACAAGAAGCTGAACCCGAGTTAGACCCGAAAAAACATGTACGGTGCCACTTTCTGCCATCCAAAAGTGCTCTCAGCAGAAGCCTTTGGGTACACCTGAACTCCCTGGGGGAGCCTTTACGCAACCCCACACTCAACAGGACTCTGCGTCTTCACTCTTTCCTAACAACCCTAAACATAACCCTAACCGCAACAAGAAGCTCAACCCGAGTTAGACCCGAAAAAACACGTACGGTGCCACTTTCTGCCATCAAAAAGTGCTCTGAGCGGAAGCCTTTGGGTACACCTGAACTCCCTGGGGGAGCCTTTACGCAACCCCACACTCAACAGGACTCTGCGTCTTCACTCTTTCCTAACAACCCTAAACATAACCCTAACCGGAACAAGAAGCTGAACCCGAGTTAGACCCGAAAAAACACGTACGGTGCCACTTTCTGCCATCAAAAAGTGCTCTCAGCGGAAGCCTTTGGGTACACCTGAACTCCCTGGGGGAGCCTTTACGCAACCCCACACTCAACAGGACTCTGCGTCTTCACTCTTTCCTAACAACCCTAAACATAACCCTAACCGCAACAAGAAGCTGAACCCGAGTTAGACCCGAAAAAACATGTACGGTGCCACTTTCTGCCATCAAAAAGTGCTCTTAGCGGAAGCCTTTGGGTACACCTGAACTCCCTGGGGGAGCCTTTATGCAACCCCACACTCAACAGGACTCTGCGTCTTCACTCTTTCCTAACAACCCTAAACATAACCCTAACCGCAACAAGAAGCTCAACCCGAGTTAGACCCGAAAAAACACGTACGGTGCCACTTTCTGCCATCCAAAAGTGCTCTCAGCGGAAGCCTTTGGGTACACCTGAACTCCCTGGGGGAGCCTTTACGCAACCCCACACTCAACAGGACTCTGCGTCTTCACTCTTTCCTAACAACCCTAAACATAACCCTAACCGGAACAAGAAGCTGAACCCGAGTTAGACCCGAAAAAACACGTACGGTGCCACTTTCTGCCATCAAAAAGTGCTCTGAGCGGAAGCCTTTGGGTACACCTGAACTCCCTGGGGGAGCCTTTACGCAACCCCACACTCAACAGGACTCTGCGTCTTCACTCTTTCCTAACAACCCTAAACATAACCCTAACCGCAACTAGAAGCTGAACCCGAGTTAGACCCGAAAAAACAAGTACGGTGCCACTTTCTGCCATCAAAAAGTGCTCTCAGCGGAAGCCTTTGGGTACACCTGAACTCCCTGGGGGAGCCTTTACGCAACCCCACACTCAACAGGACTCTGCGTCTTCACTCTTTCCTAACAACCCTAAACATAACCCTAACCGCAACAAGAAGCTGAACCCGAGTTAGACCCGAAAAAACACGTACGGTGCCACTTTCTGCCATCAAAAAGTGCTCTCAGCGGAAGCCTTTGGGTACACCTGAACTCCCTGGGGGAGCCTTTACGCAACCCCACACTCAACAGGACTCTGCGTCTTCACTCTTTCCTAACAACCCTAAACATAACCCTAACCGCAACAAGAAGCTGAACCCGAGTTAGACCCGAAAAAACACGTACGGTGCCACTTTCTGCCATCCAAAAGTGCTCTCAGCGGAAGCCTTTGGGTACACCTGAACTCCCTGGGGGAGCCTTTACGCAACGCCACACTCAACAGGACTCTGCGTCTTCACTCTTTCCTAACAACCCTAAACATAACCTTAACCGCAACAAGAAGCTGAACCCGAGTTAGACCCGAAAAAACACGTACGGTGCCACTTTCTGCCATCAAAAAGTGCTCTCAGCGGAAGCCTTTGGGTACACCTGAACTCCCTGGGGGAGCCTTTACGCAACCCCACACTCAACAGGACTCTGCGTCTTCACTCTTTCCTAACAACCCTAAACATAACCCTAACCGCAACTAGAAGCTGAACCCGAGTTAGACCCGAAAAAACACGTACGGTGCCACTTTCTGCCATCCAAAAGTGCTCTCAGCGGAAGCCTTTGGGTACACCTGAACTCCCTGGGGGAGCCTTTACGCAACCCCACACTCAACAGGACTCTGCGTCTTCACTCTTTCCTAACAACCCTAAACATAACCCTAACCGCAACAAGAAGCTGAACCCGAGTTAGACCCGAAAAAACACGTACGGTGCCACTTTCTGCCATCAAAAAGTGCTCTCAGCGGAAGCCTTTGGGTACACCTGAACTCCCTGGGGGAGCCTTTACGCAACCCCACACTCAACAGGACTCTGCGTCTTCACTCTTTCCTAACAACCCTAAACATAACCCTAACCGCAACAAGAAGCTCAACCCGAGTTAGACCCGAAAAAACACGTACGGTGCCACTTTCTGCCATCAAAAAGTGCTCTCAGCGGAAGCCTTTGGGTACACCTGAATTCCCTGGGGGAGCCTTTACGCAACCCCACACTCAACAGGACTCTGCGTCTTCACACTTTCCTAACAACCCTAAACATAACTCTAACCGCAACAAGAAGCTGAACCCGAGTTAGACCCGAAAAAACACGTACGGTGCCACTTTCTGCCATCAAAAAGTGCTCTCAGCGGAAGCCTTTGGGTACACCTGAACTCCCTGGGGGAGCCTTTACGCAACCCCACACTCAACAGGACTCTGCGTCTTCACTCTTTCCTAACAACCCTAAACATAACCCTAACCGCAACAAGAAGCTGAACCCGAGTTAGACCCGAAAAAACACGTACGGTGCCACTTTCTGCCATCTAAAAGTGCTCTCAGCGGAAGCCTTTGGGTACACCTGAACTCCCTGGGGGAGCCTTTACGCAACCCCACACTCAACAGGACTCTGCGTCTTCACTCTTTCCTAACAACCCTAAACATAACCCTAACCGCAACAAGAAGCTGAACCCGAGTTAGACCCGAAAAAACACGTACGGTGCCACTTTCTGCCATCAAAAAGTGCTCTCAGCGGAAGCCTTTGGGTACACCTGAACTCCCTGGGGGAGCCTTTACGCAACCCCACACTCAACAGGACTCTGCGTCTTCACTCTTTCCTAACAACCCTAAACATAACCCTAACCGCAACAAGAAGCTGAACCCGAGTTAGACCCGAAAAAACATGTACGGTGCCACTTTCTGCCATCAAAAAGTGCTCTCAGCGGAAGCCTTTGGGTACACCTGAACTCCCTGGGGGAGCCTTTACGCAACCCCACACTCAACAGGACTCTGCGTCTTCACTCTTTCCTAACAATCCTAAACATAAGCCTAACCGGAACAAGAAGCTGAACCCGAGTTAGACCCGAAAAAACACGTACGGTGCCACTTTCTGCCATCAAAAAGTGCTCTCAGCGGAAGCCTTTGGGTACACCTGAACTCCCTGGGGGAGCCTTTACGCAACCCCACACTCAACAGGACTCTGCGTCTTCACTCTTTCCTAACAACCCTAAACATAACCCTAACCGGAACAAGAAGCTCAACCCGAGTTAGACCCGAAAAAACACGTACGGTGCCACTTTCAGCCATCAAAAAGAGCTCTCAGCGGAAGCCTTTGGCTACACCTGAACTCCCTGGGGGAGCCTTTACGCAACCCCACACTCAACAGGACTCTGCGTCTTCACTCTTTCCTAACAACCCTAAACATAACCCTAACCGCAACAAGAAGCTGAACCCGAGTTAGACCCGAAAAAACACGTACGGTGCCACTTTCTGCCATCAAAAAGTGCTCTGAGCGGAAGCCTTTGGGTACACCTGAACTCCCTGGGGGAGCCTTTACGCAACCCCACACTCAACAGGACTCTGCGTCTTCACTCTTTCCTAACAACCCTAAACATAAGCCTAACCGAAACAAGAAGCTGAACCCGAGTTAGACCCGAAAAAACACGTACGGTGCCACTTTCTGCCATCAAAAAGTGCTCTCAGCGGAAGCCTTTGGGTACACCTGAACTCCCTGGGGGAGCCTTTACGCAACCCCACACTCAACAGGACTCTGCGTCTTCACTCTTTCCTAACAACCCTAAACATAACCCTAACCGCAACAAGAAGCTCAACCCGAGTTAGACCCGAAAAAACACGTACGGTGCCACTTTCTGCCATCAAAAAGTGCTCTCAGCGGAAGCCTTTGGGTACACCTGAACTCCCTGGGGGAGCCTTTACGCAACCCCACACTCAACAGGACTCTGCGTCTTCACTCTTTCCTAACAACCCTAAACATAACCCTAACCGCAACAAGAAGCTGAACCCGAGTTAGACCCGAAAAAACACGTACGGTGCCACTTTCTGCCATCAAAAAGTGCTCTCAGCGGAAGCCTTTGGGTACACCTGAACTCCCTGGGGGAGCCTTTACGCAACCCCACACTCAACAGGACTCTGCGTCTTCACTCTTTCCTAACAACCCTAAACATAACCCTAACCGCAACAAGAAGCTCAACCCGAGTTAGACCCGAAAAAACACGTACGGTGCCACTTTCTGCCATCAAAAAGTGCTCTCAGCGGAAGTCTTTGGGTACACCTGAACTCCCTGGGGGAGCCTTTACGCAACCCCACACTCAACAGGACTCTGCGTCTTCACTCTTTCCTAACAACCCTAAACATAACCCTAACCGGAACAAGAAGCTGAACCCGAGTTAGACCCGAAAAAACATGTACGGTGCCACTTTCTGCCATCAAAAAGTGCTCTCAGCGGAAGCCTTTGGGTACACCTGAACTCCCTGGGGGAGCCTTTACGCAACCCCACACTCAACAGGACTCTGCGTCTTCACTCTTTCCTAACAATCCTAAACATAAGCCTAACCGGAACAAGAAGCTGAACCCGAGTTAGACCCGAAAAAACACGTACGGTGCCACTTTCTGCCATCCAAAAGTGCTCTCAGCGGAAGCCTTTGGGTACACCTGAACTCCCTGGGGGAGCCTTTACGCAACCCCACACTCAACAGGACTCTGCGTCTTCACTCTTTCCTAACAACCCTAAACATAACCCTAACCGCAACAAGAAGCTGAACCCGAGTTAGACCCGAAAAAACACGTACGGTGCCACTTTCTGCCATCAAAAAGTGCTCTCAGCGGAAGCCTTTGGGTACACCTGAACTCCCTGGGGGAGCCTTTACGCAACCCCACACTCAACAGGACTCTGCGTCTTCACTCTTTCCTAACAACCCTAAACATAACCCTAACCGCAACAAGAAGCTGAACCCGAGTTAGACCCGAAAAAACATGTACGGTGCCACTTTCTGCCATCAAAAAGTGCTCTCAGCGGAAGCCTTTGGGTACACCTGAACTCCCTGGGGGAGCCTTTACGCAACCCCACACTCAACAGGACTCTGCGTCTTCACTCTTTCCTAACAACCCTAAACATAACCCTAACCGCAACAAGAAGCTCAACCCGAGTTAGACCCGAAAAAACACGTACGGTGCCACTTTCTGCCATCAAAAAGTGCTCTCAGCGGAAGCCTTTGGGTACACCTGAACTCCCTGGGGGAGCCTTTACGCAACCCCACACTCAACAGGACTCTGCGTCTTCACTCTTTCCTAACAACCCTAAACATAACCCTAACCGCAACAAGAAGCTCAACCCGAGTTAGACCCGAAAAAACACGTACGGTGCCACTTTCTGCCATCAAAAAGTGCTCTGAGCGGAAGCCTTTGGGTACACCTGAACTCCCTGGGGGAGCCTTTACGCAACCCCACACTCAACAGGACTCTGCGTCTTCACTCTTTCCTAACAACCCTAAACATAAGCCTAACCGGAACAAGAAGCTGAACCCGAGTTAGACCCGAAAAAACACGTACGGTGCCACTTTCTGCCATCAAAAAGTGCTCTCAGCGGAAGCCTTTGGGTACACCTGAACTCCCTGGGGGAGCCTTTACGCAACCCCACACTCAACAGGACTCTGCGTCTTCACTCTTTCCTAACAACCCTAAACATAACCCTAACCGGAACAAGAAGCTCAACCCGAGTTAGACCCGAAAAAACACGTACGGTGCCACTTTCTGCCATCAAAAAGTGCTCTGAGCGGAAGCCTTTGGGTACACCTGAACTCCCTGGGGGAGCCTTTACGCAACCCCACACTCAACAGGACTCTGCGTCTTCACTCTTTCCTAACAACCCTAAACATAAGCCTAACCGGAACAAGAAGCTGAACCCGAGTTAGACCCGAAAAAACACGTACGGTGCCACTTTCTGCCATCAAAAAGTGCTCTCAGCGGAAGCCTTTGGGTACACCTGAACTCCCTGGGGGAGCCTTTACGCAACCCCACACTCAACAGGACTCTGCGTCTTCACTCTTTCCTAACAACCCTAAACATAAGCCTAACCGGAACAAGAAGCTCAACCCGAGTTAGACCCGAAAAAACACGTACGGTGCCACTTTCTGCCATCAAAAAGTGCTCTCAGCGGAAGCCTTTGGGTACACCTGAACTCCCTGGGGGAGCCTTTACGCAACCCCACACTCAACAGGACTCTGCGTCTTCACTCTTTCCTAACAACCCTAAACATAAGCCTAACCGGAACAAGAAGCTGAACCCGAGTTAGACCCGAAAAAACACGTACGGTGCCACTTTCTGCCATCAAAAAGTGCTCTCAGCGGAAGCCTTTGGGTACACCTGAACTCCCTGGGGGAGCCTTTACGCAACCCCACACTCAACAGGACTCTGCGTCTTCACTCTTTCCTAACAACCCTAAACATAACCCTAACCGCAACAAGAAGCTGAACCTGAGTTAGACCCGAAAAAACACGTACGGTGCCACTTTCTGCCATCAAAAAGTGCTCTCAGCGGAAGCCTTTGGGTACACCTGAACTCCCTGGGGGAGCCTTTACGCAACCCCACACTCAACAGGACTCTGCGTCTTCACTCTTTCCTAACAACCCTAAACATAACCCTAACCGCAACAAGAAGCTGAACCCGAGTTAGACCCGAAAAAACATGTACGGTGCCACTTTCTGCCATCCAAAAGTGCTCTCAGCGGAAGCCTTTGGGTACACCTGAACTCCCTGGGGGAGCCTTTACGCAACCCCACACTCAACAGGACTCTGCGTCTTCACTCTTTCCTAACAACCCTAAACATAACCCTAACCGCAACAAGAAGCTGAACCCGAGTTAGACCCGAAAAAACACGTACGGTGCCACTTTCTGCCATCAAAAAGTGCTCTGAGCGGAAGCCTTTGGGTACACCTGAACTCCCTGGGGGAGCCTTTACGCAACCCCACACTCAACAGGACTCTGCGTCTTCACTCTTTCCTAACAACCCTAAACATAACCCTAACCGGAACAAGAAGCTGAACCCGAGTTAGACCCGAAAAAACACGTACGGTGCCACTTTCTGCCATCAAAAAGTGCTCTCAGCGGAAGCCTTTGGGTACACCTGAACTCCCTGGGGGAGCCTTTACGCAACCCCACACTCAACAGGACTCTGCGTCTTCACTCTTTCCTAACAACCCTAAACATAACCCTAACCGCAACAAGAAGCTGAACCCGAGTTAGACCCGAAAAAACATGTACGGTGCCACTTTCTGCCATCAAAAAGTGCTCTTAGCGGAAGCCTTTGGGTACACCTGAACTCCCTGGGGGAGCCTTTACGCAACCCCACACTCAACAGGACTCTGCGTCTTCACTCTTTCCTAACAACCCTAAACATAACCCTAACCGCAACAAGAAGCTCAACCCGAGTTAGACCCGAAAAAACACGTACGGTGCCACTTTCTGCCATCCAAAAGTGCTCTCAGCGGAAGCCTTTGGGTACACCTGAACTCCCTGGGGGAGCCTTTACGCAACCCCACACTCAACAGGACTCTGCGTCTTCACTCTTTCCTAACAACCCTAAACATAACCCTAACCGCAACAAGAAGCTGAACCCGAGTTAGACCCGAAAAAACACGTACGGTGCCACTTTCTGCCATCAAAAAGTGCTCTCAGCGGAAGCCTTTGGGTACACCTGAACTCCCTGGGGGAGCCTTTACGCAACCCCACACTCAACAGGACTCTGCGTCTTCACTCTTTCCTAACAACCCTAAACATAACCCTAACCGGAACAAGAAGCTGAACCCGAGTTAGACCCGAAAAAACACGTACGGTGCCACTTTCTGCCATCAAAAAGTGCTCTCAGCGGAAGCCTTTGGGTACACCTGAACTCCCTGGGGGAGCCTTTACGCAACCCCACACTCAACAGGACTCTGCGTCTTCACACTTTCCTAACAACCCTAAACATAACCCTAACCGCAACAAGAAGCTGAACCCGAGTTAGACCCGAAAAAACACGTACGGTGCCACTTTCTGCCATCAAAAAGTGCTCTCAGCGGAAGCCTTTGGGTACACCTGAACTCCCTGGGGGAGCCTTTACGCAACCCCACACTCAACAGGACTCTGCGTCTTCACTCTTTCCTAACAACCCTAAACATAACCCTAACCGCAACAAGAAGCTCAACCCGAGTTAGACCCGAAAAAACACGTACGGTGCCACTTTCTGCCATCTAAAAGTGCTCTCAGCGGAAGCCTTTGGGTACACCTGAACTCCCTGGGGGAGCCTTTACGCAACCCCACACTCAACAGGACTCTGCGTCTTCACTCTTTCCTAACAACCCTAAACATAACCCTAACCGCAACAAGAAGCTGAACCCGAGTTAGACCCGAAAAAACACGTACGGTGCCACTTTCTGCCATCAAAAAGTGCTCTCAGCGGAAGCCTTTGGGTACACCTGAACTCCCTGGGGGAGCCTTTACGCAACCCCACACTCAACAGGACTCTGCGTCTTCACTCTTTCCTAACAACCCTAAACATAACCCTAACCGCAACAAGAAGCTGAACCCGAGTTAGACCCGAAAAAACATGTACGGTGCCACTTTCTGCCATCAAAAAGTGCTCTCAGCGGAAGCCTTTGGGTACACCTGAACTCCCTGGGGGAGCCTTTACGCAACCCCACACTCAACAGGACTCTGCGTCTTCACTCTTTCCTAACAATCCTAAACATAAGCCTAACCGCAACAAGAAGCTGAACCCGAGTTAGACCCGAAAAAACACGTACGGTGCCACTTTCTGCCATCAAAAAGTGCTCTCAGCGGAAGCCTTTGGGTACACCTGAACTCCCTGGGGGAGCCTTTACGCAACCCCACACTCAACAGGACTCTGCGTCTTCACTCTTTCCTAACAACCCTAAACATAACCCTAACCGGAACAAGAAGCTCAACCCGAGTTAGACCCGAAAAAACACGTACGGTGCCACTTTCAGCCATCAAAAAGAGCTCTCAGCGGAAGCCTTTGGCTACACCTGAACTCCCTGGGGGAGCCTTTACGCAACCCCACACTCAACAGGACTCTGCGTCTTCACTCTTTCCTAACAACCCTAAACATAACCCTAACCGCAACAAGAAGCTGAACCCGAGTTAGACCCGAAAAAACACGTACGGTGCCACTTTCTGCCATCAAAAAGTGCTCTGAGCGGAAGCCTTTGGGTACACCTGAACTCCCTGGGGGAGCCTTTACGCAACCCCACACTCAACAGGACTCTGCGTCTTCACTCTTTCCTAACAACCCTAAACATAAGCCTAACCGAAACAAGAAGCTGAACCCGAGTTAGACCCGAAAAAACACGTACGGTGCCACTTTCTGCCATCAAAAAGTGCTCTCAGCGGAAGCCTTTGGGTACACCTGAACTCCCTGGGGGAGCCTTTACGCAACCCCACACTCAACAGGACTCTGCGTCTTCACTCTTTCCTAACAACCCTAAACATAACCCTAACCGGAACAAGAAGCTGAACCCGAGTTAGACCCGAAAAAACACGTACGGTGCCACTTTCTGCCATCAAAAAGTGCTCTCAGCGGAAGCCTTTGGGTACACCTGAACTCCCTGGGGGAGCCTTTACGCAACCCCACACTCAACAGGACTCTGCGTCTTCACTCTTTCCTAACAACCCTAAACATAACCCTAACCGCAACAAGAAGCTGAACCCGAGTTAGACCCGAAAAAACACGTACGGTGCCACTTTCTGCCATCAAAAAGTGCTCTCAGCGGAAGCCTTTGGGTACACCTGAACTCCCTGGGGGAGCCTTTACGCAACCCCACACTCAACAGGACTCTGCGTCTTCACTCTTTCCTAACAACCCTAAACATAACCCTAACCGCAACAAGAAGCTCAACCCGAGTTAGACCCGAAAAAACACGTACGGTGCCACTTTCTGCCATCAAAAAGTGCTCTCAGCGGAAGTCTTTGGGTACACCTGAACTCCCTGGGGGAGCCTTTACGCAACCCCACACTCAACAGGACTCTGCGTCTTCACTCTTTCCTAACAATCCTAAACATAAGCCTAACCGGAACAAGAAGCTGAACCCGAGTTAGACCCGAAAAAACACGTACGGTGCCACTTTCTGCCATCCAAAAGTGCTCTCAGCGGAAGCCTTTGGGTACACCTGAACTCCCTGGGGGAGCCTTTACGCAACCCCACACTCAACAGGACTCTGCGTCTTCACTCTTTCCTAACAACCCTAAACATAACCCTAACCGGAACAAGAAGCTCAACCCGAGTTAGACCCGAAAAAACACGTACGGTGCCACTTTCAGCCATCAAAAAGAGCTCTCAGCGGAAGCCTTTGGCTACACCTGAACTCCCTGGGGGAGCCTTTACGCAACCCCACACTCAACAGGACTCTGCGTCTTCACTCTTTCCTAACAACCCTAAACATAACCCTAACCGCAACAAGAAGCTGAACCCGAGTTAGACCCGAAAAAACACGTACGGTGCCACTTTCTGCCATCAAAAAGTGCTCTGAGCGGAAGCCTTTGGGTACACCTGAACTCCCTGGGGGAGCCTTTACGCAACCCCACACTCAACAGGACTCTGCGTCTTCACTCTTTCCTAACAACCCTAAACATAAGCCTAACCGAAACAAGAAGCTGAACCCGAGTTAGACCCGAAAAAACACGTACGGTGCCACTTTCTGCCATCAAAAAGTGCTCTCAGCGGAAGCCTTTGGGTACACCTGAACTCCCTGGGGGAGCCTTTACGCAACCCCACACTCAACAGGACTCTGCGTCTTCACTCTTTCCTAACAACCCTAAACATAAGCCTAACCGCAACAAGAAGCTGAACCCGAGTTAGACCCGAAAAAACACGTACGGTGCCACTTTCTGCCATCAAAAAGTGCTCTCAGCGGAAGCCTTTGGGTACACCTGAACTCCCTGGGGGAGCCTTTACGCAACCCCACACTCAACAGGACTCTGCGTCTTCACTCTTTCCTAACAACCCTAAACATAACCCTAACCGCAACAAGAAGCTGAACCCGAGTTAGACCCGAAAAAACACGTACGGTGCCACTTTCTGCCATCAAAAAGTGCTCTCAGCGGAAGCCTTTGGGTACACCTGAACTCCCTGGGGGAGCCTTTACGCAACCCCACACTCAACAGGACTCTGAGTCTTCACTCTTTCCTAACAACCCTAAACATAACCCTAACCGCAACAAGAAGCTCAACCCGAGTTAGACCCGAAAAAACACGTACGGTGCCACTTTCTGCCATCAAAAAGTGCTCTCAGCGGAAGTCTTTGGGTACACCTGAACTCCCTGGGGGAGCCTTTACGCAACCCCACACTCAACAGGACTCTGCGTCTTCACTCTTTCCTAACAATCCTAAACATAAGCCTAACCGGAACAAGAAGCTGAACCCGAGTTAGACCCGAAAAAACACGTACGGTGCCACTTTCTGCCATCCAAAAGTGCTCTCAGCGGAAGCCTTTGGGTACACCTGAACTCCCTGGGGGAGCCTTTACGCAACCCCACACTCAACAGGACTCTGCGTCTTCACTCTTTCCTAACAACCCTAAACATAACCCTAACCGGAACAAGAAGCTCAACCCGAGTTAGACCCGAAAAAACACGTACGGTGCCACTTTCTGCCATCAAAAAGTGCTCTCAGCGGAAGCCTTTGGGTACACCTGAACTCCCTGGGGGAGCCTTTACGCAACCCCACACTCAACAGGACTCTGCGTCTTCACTCTTTCCTAACAACCCTAAACATAACCCTAACCGCAACAAGAAGCTGAACCCGAGTTAGACCCGAAAAAACACGTACGGTGCCACTTTCTGCCATCAAAAAGTGCTCTCAGCGGAAGCCTTTGGGTACACCTGAACTCCCTGGGGGAGCCTTTACGCAACCCCACACTCAACAGGACTCTGCGTCTTCACTCTTTCCTAACAACCCTAAACATAACCCTAACCGCAACAAGAAGCTCAACCCGAGTTAGACCCGAAAAAACACGTACGGTGCCACTTTCTGCCATCAAAAAGTGCTCTCAGCGGAAGCCTTTGGGTACACCTGAACTCCCTGGGGGAGCCTTTACGCAACCCCACACTCAACAGGACTCTGCGTCTTCACTCTTTCCTAACAACCCTAAACATAACCCTAACCGCAACAAGAAGCTGAACCCGAGTTAGACCCGAAAAAACATGTACGGTGCCACTTTCTGCCATCAAAAAGTGCTCTCAGCGGAAGCCTTTGGGTACACCTGAACTCCCTGGGGGAGCCTTTACGCAACCCCACACTCAACAGGACTCTGCGTCTTCACTCTTTCCTAACAATCCTAAACATAAGCCTAACCGGAACAAGAAGCTGAACCCGAGTTAGACCCGAAAAAACACGTACGGTGCCACTTTCTGCCATCAAAAAGTGCTCTCAGCGGAAGCCTTTGGGTACACCTGAACTCCCTGGGGGAGCCTTTACGCAACCCCACACTCAACAGGACTCTGCGTCTTCACTCTTTCCTAACAACCCTAAACATAACCCTAACCGGAACAAGAAGCTCAACCCGAGTTAGACCCGAAAAAACACGTACGGTGCCACTTTCAGCCATCAAAAAGAGCTCTCAGCGGAAGCCTTTGGCTACACCTGAACTCCCTGGGGGAGCCTTTACGCAACCCCACACTCAACAGGACTCTGCGTCTTCACTCTTTCCTAACAACCCTAAACATAACCCTAACCGCAACAAGAAGCTGAACCCGAGTTAGACCCGAAAAAACACGTACGGTGCCACTTTCTGCCATCAAAAAGTGCTCTGAGCGGAAGCCTTTGGGTACACCTGAACTCCCTGGGGGAGCCTTTACGCAACCCCACACTCAACAGGACTCTGCGTCTTCACTCTTTCCTAACAACCCTAAACATAAGCCTAACCGAAACAAGAAGCTGAACCCGAGTTAGACCCGAAAAAACACGTACGGTGCCACTTTCTGCCATCAAAAAGTGCTCTCAGCGGAAGCCTTTGGGTACACCTGAACTCCCTGGGGGAGCCTTTACGCAACCCCACACTCAACAGGACTCTGCGTCTTCACTCTTTCCTAACAACCCTAAACATAACCCTAACCGCAACAAGAAGCTGAACCCGAGTTAGACCCGAAAAAACACGTACGGTGCCACTTTCTGCCATCAAAAAGTGCTCTCAGCGGAAGCCTTTGGGTACACCTGAACTCCCTGGGGGAGCCTTTACGCAACCCCACACTCAACAGGACTCTGCGTCTTCACTCTTTCCTAACAACCCTAAACATAACCCTAACCGCAACAAGAAGCTGAACCCGAGTTAGACCCGAAAAAACACGTACGGTGCCACTTTCTGCCATCAAAAAGTGCTCTCAGCGGAAGCCTTTGGGTACACCTGAACTCCCTGGGGGAGCCTTTACGCAACCCCACACTCAACAGGACTCTGCGTCTTCACTCTTTCCTAACAACCCTAAACATAACCCTAACCGCAACAAGAAGCTCAACCCGAGTTAGACCCGAAAAAACACGTACGGTGCCACTTTCTGCCATCAAAAAGTGCTCTCAGCGGAAGTCTTTGGGTACACCTGAACTCCCTGGGGGAGCCTTTACGCAACCCCACACTCAACAGGACTCTGCGTCTTCACTCTTTCCTAACAATCCTAAACATAAGCCTAACCGGAACAAGAAGCTGAACCCGAGTTAGACCCGAAAAAACACGTACGGTGCCACTTTCTGCCATCCAAAAGTGCTCTCAGCGGAAGCCTTTGGGTACACCTGAACTCCCTGGGGGAGCCTTTACGCAACCCCACACTCAACAGGACTCTGCGTCTTCACTCTTTCCTAACAACCCTAAACATAACCCTAACCGCAACAAGAAGCTGAACCCGAGTTAGACCCGAAAAAACACGTACGGTGCCACTTTCTGCCATCAAAAAGTGCTCTCAGCGGAAGCCTTTGGGTACACCTGAACTCCCTGGGGGAGCCTTTACGCAACCCCACACTCAACAGGACTCTGCGTCTTCACTCTTTCCTAACAACCCTAAACATAACCCTAACCGCAACAAGAAGCTGAACCCGAGTTAGACCCGAAAAAACACGTACGGTGCCACTTTCTGCCATCAAAAAGTGCTCTCAGCGGAAGCCTTTGGGTACACCTGAACTCCCTGGGGGAGCCTTTACGCAACCCCACACTCAACAGGACTCTGCGTCTTCACTCTTTCCTAACAACCCTAAACATAACCCTAACCGCAACAAGAAGCTCAACCCGAGTTAGACCCGAAAAAACACGTACGGTGCCACTTTCTGCCATCAAAAAGTGCTCTCAGCGGAAGCCTTTGGGTACACCTGAACTCCCTGGGGGAGCCTTTACGCAACCCCACACTCAACAGGACTCTGCGTCTTCACTCTTTCCTAACAACCCTAAACATAACCCTAACCGCAACAAGAAGCTCAACCCGAGTTAGACCCGAAAAAACACGTACGGTGCCACTTTCTGCCATCAAAAAGTGCTCTGAGCGGAAGCCTTTGGGTACACCTGAACTCCCTGGGGGAGCCTTTACGCAACCCCACACTCAACAGGACTCTGCGTCTTCACTCTTTCCTAACAACCCTAAACATAAGCCTAACCGGAACAAGAAGCTGAACCCGAGTTAGACCCGAAAAAACACGTACGGTGCCACTTTCTGCCATCAAAAAGTGCTCTCAGCGGAAGCCTTTGGGTACACCTGAACTCCCTGGGGGAGCCTTTACGCAACCCCACACTCAACAGGACTCTGCGTCTTCACTCTTTCCTAACAACCCTAAACATAACCCTAACCGGAACAAGAAGCTCAACCCGAGTTAGACCCGAAAAAACACGTACGGTGCCACTTTCTGCCATCAAAAAGTGCTCTGAGCGGAAGCCTTTGGGTACACCTGAACTCCCTGGGGGAGCCTTTACGCAACCCCACACTCAACAGGACTCTGCGTCTTCACTCTTTCCTAACAACCCTAAACATAAGCCTAACCGGAACAAGAAGCTGAACCCGAGTTAGACCCGAAAAAACACGTACGGTGCCACTTTCTGCCATCAAAAAGTGCTCTCAGCGGAAGCCTTTGGGTACACCTGAACTCCCTGGGGGAGCCTTTACGCAACCCCACACTCAACAGGACTCTGCGTCTTCACTCTTTCCTAACAACCCTAAACATAACCCTAACCGGAACAAGAAGCTCAACCCGAGTTAGACCCGAAAAAACACGTACGGTGCCACTTTCTGCCATCAAAAAGTGCTCTGAGCGGAAGCCTTTGGGTACACCTGAACTCCCTGGGGGAGCCTTTACGCAACCCCACACTCAACAGGACTCTGCGTCTTCACTCTTTCCTAACAACCCTAAACATAAGCCTAACCGGAACAAGAAGCTGAACCCGAGTTAGACCCGAAAAAACACGTACGGTGCCACTTTCTGCCATCAAAAAGTGCTCTCAGCGGAAGCCTTTGGGTACACCTGAACTCCCTGGGGGAGCCTTTACGCAACCCCACACTCAACAGGACTCTGCGTCTTCACTCTTTCCTAACAACCCTAAACATAACCCTAACCGCAACAAGAAGCTGAACCTGAGTTAGACCCGAAAAAACACGTACGGTGCCACTTTCTGCCATCAAAAAGTGCTCTCAGCGGAAGCCTTTGGGTACACCTGAACTCCCTGGGGGAGCCTTTACGCAACCCCACACTCAACAGGACTCTGCGTCTTCACTCTTTCCTAACAACCCTAAACATAACCCTAACCGCAACAAGAAGCTGAACCCGAGTTAGACCCGAAAAAACATGTACGGTGCCACTTTCTGCCATCCAAAAGTGCTCTCAGTGGAAGCCTTTGGGTACACCTGAACTCCCTGGGGGAGCCTTTACGCAACCCCACACTCAACAGGACTCTGCGTCTTCACTCTTTCCTAACAACCCTAAACATAACCCTAACCGCAACAAGAAGCTGAACCCGAGTTAGACCCGAAAAAACACGTACGGTGCCACTTTCTGCCATCAAAAAGTGCTCTGAGCGGAAGCCTTTGGGTACACCTGAACTCCCTGGGGGAGCCTTTACGCAACCCCACACTCAACAGGACTCTGCGTCTTCACTCTTTCCTAACAACCCTAAACATAACCCTAACCGGAACAAGAAGCTGAACCCGAGTTAGACCCGAAAAAACACGTACGGTGCCACTTTCTGCCATCAAAAAGTGCTCTCAGCGGAAGCCTTTGGGTACACCTGAACTCCCTGGGGGAGCCTTTACGCAACCCCACACTCAACAGGACTCTGCGTCTTCACTCTTTCCTAACAACCCTAAACATAACCCTAACCGCAACAAGAAGCTGAACCCGAGTTAGACCCGAAAAAACATGTACGGTGCCACTTTCTGCCATCAAAAAGTGCTCTTAGCGGAAGCCTTTGGGTACACCTGAACTCCCTGGGGGAGCCTTTACGCAACCCCACACTCAACAGGACTCTGCGTCTTCACTCTTTCCTAACAACCCTAAACATAACCCTAACCGCAACAAGAAGCTCAACCCGAGTTAGACCCGAAAAAACACGTACGGTGCCACTTTCTGCCATCCAAAAGTGCTCTCAGCGGAAGCCTTTGGGTACACCTGAACTCCCTGGGGGAGCCTTTACGCAACCCCACACTCAACAGGACTCTGCGTCTTCACTCTTTCCTAACAACCCTAAACATAACCCTAACCGCAACAAGAAGCTGAACCCGAGTTAGACCCGAAAAAACACGTACGGTGCCACTTTCTGCCATCAAAAAGTGCTCTCAGCGGAAGCCTTTGGGTACACCTGAACTCCCTGGGGGAGCCTTTACGCAACCCCACACTCAACAGGACTCTGCGTCTTCACTCTTTCCTAACAACCCTAAACATAACCCTAACCGGAACAAGAAGCTGAACCCGAGTTAGACCCGAAAAAACACGTACGGTGCCACTTTCTGCCATCAAAAAGTGCTCTCAGCGGAAGCCTTTGGGTACACCTGAACTCCCTGGGGGAGCCTTTACGCAACCCCACACTCAACAGGACTCTGCGTCTTCACACTTTCCTAACAACCCTAAACATAACCCTAACCGCAACAAGAAGCTGAACCCGAGTTAGACCCGAAAAAACACGTACGGTGCCACTTTCTGCCATCAAAAAGTGCTCTCAGCGGAAGCCTTTGGGTACACCTGAACTCCCTGGGGGAGCCTTTACGCAACCCCACACTCAACAGGACTCTGCGTCTTCACTCTTTCCTAACAACCCTAAACATAACCCTAACCGCAACAAGAAGCTCAACCCGAGTTAGACCCGAAAAAACACGTACGGTGCCACTTTCTGCCATCCAAAAGTGCTCTCAGCGGAAGCCTTTGGGTACACCTGAACTCCCTGGGGGAGCCTTTACGCAACGCCACACTCAACAGGACTCTGCGTCTTCACTCTTTCCTAACAACCCTAAACATAACCTTAACCGCAACAAGAAGCTGAACCCGAGTTAGACCCGAAAAAACACGTACGGTGCCACTTTCTGCCATCAAAAAGTGCTCTCAGCGGAAGCCTTTGGGTACACCTGAACTCCCTGGGGGAGCCTTTACGCAACCCCACACTCAACAGGACTCTGCGTCTTCACTCTTTCCTAACAACCCTAAACATAACCCTAACCGCAACTAGAAGCTGAACCCGAGTTAGACCCGAAAAAACACGTACGGTGCCACTTTCTGCCATCAAAAAGTGCTCTCAGCGGAAGCCTTTGGGTACACCTGAACTCCCTGGGGGAGCCTTTACGCAACCCCACACTCAACAGGACTCTGCGTCTTCACTCTTTCCTAACAACCCTAAACATAACCCTAACCGCAACAAGAAGCTGAACCCGAGTTAGACCCGAAAAAACACGTACGGTGCCACTTTCTGCCATCAAAAAGTGCTCTCAGCGGAAGCCTTTGGGTACACCTGAACTCCCTGGGGGAGCCTTTACGCAACCCCACACTCAACAGGACTCTGCGTCTTCACTCTTTCCTAACAACCCTAAACATAACCCTAACCGGAACAAGAAGCTCAACCCGAGTTAGACCCGAAAAAACACGTACGGTGCCACTTTCTGCCATCAAAAAGTGCTCTCAGCGGAAGCCTTTGGGTACACCTGAATTCCCTGGGGGAGCCTTTACGCAACCCCACACTCAACAGGACTCTGCGTCTTCACACTTTCCTAACAACCGTAAACATAAATCTAACCGCAACAAGAAGCTGAACCCGAGTTAGACCCGAAAAAACACGTACGGTGCCACTTTCTGCCATCAAAAAGTGCTCTCAGCGGAAGCCTTTGGGTACACCTGAACTCCCTGGGGGAGCCTTTACGCAACCCCACACTCAACAGGACTCTGCGTCTTCACTCTTTCCTAACAACCCTAAACATAACCCTAACCGCAACAAGAAGCTCAACCCGAGTTAGACCCGAAAAAACACGTACGGTGCCACTTTCTGCCATCTAAAAGTGCTCTCAGCGGAAGCCTTTGGGTACACCTGAACTCCCTGGGGGAGCCTTTACGCAACCCCACACTCAACAGGACTCTGCGTCTTCACTCTTTCCTAACAACCCTAAACATAACCCTAACCGCAACAAGAAGCTGAACCTGAGTTAGACCCGAAAAAACACGTACGGTGCCACTTTCTGCCATCAAAAAGTGCTCTCAGCGGAAGCCTTTGGGTACACCTGAACTCCCTGGGGGAGCCTTTACGCAACCCCACACTCAACAGGACTCTGCGTCTTCACTCTTTCCTAACAACCCTAAACATAACCCTAACCGCAACAAGAAGCTGAACCCGAGTTAGACCCGAAAAAACACGTACGGTGCCACTTTCTGCCATCAAAAAGTGCTCTCAGCGGAAGCCTTTGGGTACACCTGAACTCCCTGGGGGAGCCTTTACGCAACCCCACACTCAACAGGACTCTGCGTCTTCACACTTTCCTAACAACCCTAAACATAACCCTAACCGCAACAAGAAGCTGAACCCGAGTTAGACCCGAAAAAACACGTACGGTGCCACTTTCTGCCATCAAAAAGTGCTCTCAGCGGAAGCCTTTGGGTACACCTGAACTCCCTGGGGGAGCCTTTACGCAACCCCACACTCAACAGGACTCTGCGTCTTCACTCTTTCCTAACAACCCTAAACATAACCCTAACCGCAACAAGAAGCTCAACCCGAGTTAGACCCGAAAAAACACGTACGGTGCCACTTTCTGCCATCAAAAAGTGCTCTCAGCGGAAGCCTTTGGGTACACCTGAACTCCCTGGGGGAGCCTTTACGCAACCCCACACTCAACAGGACTCTGCGTCTTCACTCTTTCCTAACAACCCTAAACATAACCCTAACCGCAACAAGAAGCTGAACCTGAGTTAGACCGGAAAAAACACGTACGGTGCCACTTTCTGCCATCAAAAAGTGCTCTCAGCGGAAGCCTTTGGGTACACCTGAACTCCCTGGGGGAGCCTTTACGCAACCCCACACTCAACAGGACTCTGCGTCTTCACTCTTTCCTAACAACCCTAAACATAACCCTAACCGCAACAAGAAGCTGAACCCGAGTTAGACCCGAAAAAACACGTACGGTGCCACTTTCTGCCATCAAAAAGTGCTCTCAGCGGAAGCCTTTGGGTACACCTGAACTCCCTGGGGGAGCCTTTACGCAACCCCACACTCAACAGGACTCTGCGTCTTCACTCTTTCCTAACAACCCTAAACATAACCCTAACCGGAACAAGAAGCTGAACCCGAGTTAGACCCGAAAAAACATGTACGGTGCCACTTTCTGCCATCAAAAAGTGCTCTCAGCGGAAGCCTTTGGGTACACCTGAACTCCCTGGGGGAGCCTTTACGCAACCCCACACTCAACAGGACTCTGCGTCTTCACTCTTTCCTAACAATCCTAAACATAAGCCTAACCGGAACAAGAAGCTCAACCCGAGTTAGACCCGAAAAAACACGTACGGTGCCACTTTCTGCCATCAAAAAGTGCTCTCAGCGGAAGCCTTTGGGTACACCTGAACTCCCTGGGGGAGCCTTTACGCAACCCCACACTCAACAGGACTCTGCGTCTTCACTCTTTCCTAACAACCCTAAACATAACCCTAACCGGAACAAGAAGCTCAACCCGAGTTAGACCCGAAAAAACACGTACGGTGCCACTTTCTGCCATCAAAAAGTGCTCTCAGCGGAAGCCTTTGGGTACACCTGAACTCCCTGGGGGAGCCTTTACGCAACCCCACACTCAACAGGACTCTGCGTCTTCACTCTTTCCTAACAACCCTAAACATAACCCTAACCGCAACAAGAAGCTCAACCCGAGTTAGACCCGAAAAAACACGTACGGTGCCACTTTCTGCCATCAAAAAGTGCTCTGAGCGGAAGCCTTTGGGTACACCTGAACTCCCTGGGGGAGCCTTTACGCAACCGCACACTCAACAGGACTCTGCGTCTTCACTCTTTCCTAACAACCCTAAACATAACCCTAACCGGAACAAGAAGCTCAACCCGAGTTAGACCCGAAAAAACACGTACGGTGCCACTTTCTGCCATCCAAAAGTGCTCTCAGCGGAAGCCTTTGGGTACACCTGAACTCCCTGGGGGAGCCTTTACGCAACCCCACACTCAACAGGACTCTGCGTCTTCACTCTTTCCTAACAACCCTAAACATAACCCTAACCGGAACAAGAAGCTCAACCCGAGTTAGACCCGAAAAAACACGTACGGTGCCACTTTCTGCCATCAAAAAGTGCTCTCAGCGGAAGCCTTTGGGTACACCTGAACTCCCTGGGGGAGCCTTTACGCAACCCCACACTCAACAGGACTCTGCGTCTTCACTCTTTCCTAACAACCCTAAACATAACCCTAACCGGAAAAAGAAGCTGAACCCGAGTTAGACCCGAAAAAACACGTACGGTGCCACTTTCTGCCATCAAAAAGTGCTCTCAGCGGAAGCCTTTGGGTACACCTGAACTCCCTGGGGGAGCCTTTACGCAACCCCACACTCAACAGGACTCTGCGTCTTCACTCTTTCCTAACAATCCTAAACATAAGCCTAACCGGAACAAGAAGCTCAACCAGAGTTAGACCCGAAAAAACATGTACGGTGCCACTTTCTGCCATCAAAAAGTGCTCTCAGCGGAAGCCTTTGGGTACACCTGAACTCCCTGGGGGAGCCTTTACGCAACCCCACACTCAACAGGACTCTGCGTCTTCACTCTTTCCTAACAACCCTAAACATAACCCTAACCGCAACAAGAAGCTGAACCCGAGTTAGACCCGAAAAAACACGTACGGTGCCACTTTCTGCCATCAAAAAGTGCTCTCAGCGGAAGCCTTTGGGTACACCTGAACTCCCTGGGGGAGCCTTTACGCAACCCCACACTCAACAGGACTCTGCGTCTTCACTCTTTCCTAACAACCCTAAACATAACCCTAACCGCAACAAGAAGCTGAACCCGAGTTAGACCCGAAAAAACACGTACGGTGCCACTTTCTGCCATCCAAAAGTGCTCTCAGCGGAAGCCTTTGGGTACACCTGAACTCCCTGGGGGAGCCTTTACGCAACCCCACACTCAACAGGACTCTGCGTCTTCACTCTTTCCTAACAACCCTAAACATAACCCTAACCGGAACAAGAAGCTGAACCCGAGTTAGACCCGAAAAAACACGTACGGTGCCACTTTCTGCCATCAAAAAGTGCTCTCAGCGGAAGCCTTTGGGTACACCTGAACTCCCTGGGGGAGCCTTTACGCAACCCCACACTCAACAGGACTCTGCGTCTTCACTCTTTCCTAACAACCCTAAACATAACCCTAACCGGAACAAGAAGCTGAACCCGAGTTAGACCCGAAAAAACATGTACGGTGCCACTTTCTGCCATCAAAAAGTGCTCTCAGCGGAAGCCTTTGGGTACACCTGAACTCCCTGGGGGAGCCTTTACGCAACCCCACACTCAACAGGACTCTGCGTCTTCACTCTTTCCTAACAATCCTAAACATAAGCCTAACCGGAACAAGAAGCTCAACCCGAGTTAGACCCGAAAAAACACGTACGGTGCCACTTTCTGCCATCAAAAAGTGCTCTCAGCGGAAGCCTTTGGGTACACCTGAACTCCCTGGGGGAGCCTTTACGCAACCCCACACTCAACAGGACTCTGCGTCTTCACTCTTTCCTAACAACCCTAAACATAACCCTAACCGGAACAAGAAGCTCAACCCGAGTTAGACCCGAAAAAACACGTACGGTGCCACTTTCTGCCATCAAAAAGTGCTCTCAGCGGAAGCCTTTGGGTACACCTGAATTCCCTGGGAGAGCCTTTACGCAACCCCACACTCAACCGGACTCTGCGTCTTCACTCTTTCCTAACAACCCTAAACATAACCCTAACCGCAACAAGAAGCTGAACCCGAGTTAGACCCGAAAAAACACGTACGGTGCCACTTTCTGCCATCAAAAAGTGCTCTGAGCGGAAGCCTTTGGGTACACCTGAACTCCCTGGGGGAGCCTTTACGCAACCCCACACTCAAGAGGACTCTGCGTCTTCACTCTTTCCTAACAACCCTAAACATAACCCTAACCGGAACAAGAAGCTGAACCTGAGTTAGACCCGAAAAAACACGTACGGTGCCACTTTCTGCCATCAAAAAGTGCTCTCAGCGGAAGCCTTTGGGTACACCTGAACTCCCTGGGGGAGCCTTTACGCAACCCCACACTCAACAGGACTCTGCGTCTTCACTCTTTCCTAACAACCCTAAACATAACCCTAACCGCAACAAGAAGCTGAACCCGAGTTAGACCCGAAAAAACACGTACGGTGCCACTTTCTGCCATCAAAAAGTGCTCTCAGCGGAAGCCTTTGGGTACACCTGAACTCCCTGGGGGAGCCTTTACGCAACCCCACACTCAACAGGACTCTGCGTCTTCACTCTTTCCTAACAACCCTAAACATAACCCTAACCGCAACAAGAAGCTGAACCCGAGTTAGACCCGAAAAAACACGTACGGTGCCACTTTCTGCCATCCAAAAGTGCTCTCAGCGGAAGCCTTTGGGTACACCTGAACTCCCTGGGGGAGCCTTTACGCAACCCCACACTCAACAGGACTCTGCGTCTTCACTCTTTCCTAACAACCCTAAACATAACCCTAACCGGAACAAGAAGCTGAACCCGAGTTAGACCCGAAAAAACACGTACGGTGCCACTTTCTGCCATCCAAAAGTGCTCTCAGCGGAAGCCTTTGGGTACACCTGAACTCCCTGGGGGAGCCTTTACGCAACCCCACACTCAACAGGACTCTGCGTCTTCACTCTTTCCTAACAACCCTAAACATAACCCTAACCGGAACAAGAAGCTGAACCCGAGTTAGACCCGAAAAAACATGTACGGTGCCACTTTCTGCCATCAAAAAGTGCTCTCAGCGGAAGCCTTTGGGTACACCTGAACTCCCTGGGGGAGCCTTTACGCAACCCCACACTCAACAGGACTCTGCGTCTTCACTCTTTCCTAACAATCCTAAACATAAGCCTAACCGGAACAAGAAGCTCAACCCGAGTTAGACCCGAAAAAACACGTACGGTGCCACTTTCTGCCATCAAAAAGTGCTCTCAGCGGAAGCCTTTGGGTACACCTGAACTCCCTGGGGGAGCCTTTACGCAACCCCACACTCAACAGGACTCTGCGTCTTCACTCTTTCCTAACAACCCTAAACATAACCCTAACCGGAACAAGAAGCTGAACCTGAGTTAGACCCGAAAAAACACGTACGGTGCCACTTTCTGCCATCAAAAAGTGCTCTCAGCGGAAGCCTTTGGGTACACCTGAACTCCCTGGGGGAGCCTTTACGCAACCCCACACTCAACAGGACTCTGCGTCTTCACTCTTTCCTAACAACCCTAAACATAACCCTAACCGCAACAAGAAGCTGAACCCGAGTTAGACCCGAAAAAACACGTACGGTGCCACTTTCTGCCATCAAAAAGTGCTCTCAGCGGAAGCCTTTGGGTACACCTGAACTCCCTGGGGGAGCCTTTACGCAACCCCACACTCAACAGGACTCTGCGTCTTCACTCTTTCCTAACAACCCTAAACATAACCCTAACCGCAACAAGAAGCTGAACCCGAGTTAGACCCGAAAAAACACGTACGGTGCCACTTTCTGCCATCCAAAAGTGCTCTCAGCGGAAGCCTTTGGGTACACCTGAACTCCCTGGGGGAGCCTTTACGCAACCCCACACTCAACAGGACTCTGCGTCTTCACTCTTTCCTAACAACCCTAAACATAACCCTAACCGGAACAAGAAGCTGAACCCGAGTTAGACCCGAAAAAACACGTACGGTGCCACTTTCTGCCATCAAAAAGTGCTCTCAGCGGAAGCCTTTGGGTACACCTGAACTCCCTGGGGGAGCCTTTACGCAACCCCACACTCAACAGGACTCTGCGTCTTCACTCTTTCCTAACAACCCTAAACATAACCCTAACCGGAACAAGAAGCTGAACCCGAGTTAGACCCGAAAAAACACATACGGTGCCACTTTCTGCCATCAAAAAGTGCTCTCAGCGGAAGCCTTTGGGTACACCTGAACTCCCTGGGGGAGCCTTTACGCAACCCCACACTCAACAGGACTCTGCGTCTTCACTCTTTCCTAACAACCCTAAACATAACCCTAACCGGAACAAGAAGCTCAACCCGAGTTAGACCCGAAAAAACACGTACGGTGCCACTTTCTGCCATCAAAAAGTGCTCTGAGCGGAAGCCTTTGGGTACACCTGAATTCCCTGGGAGAGCCTTTACGCAACCCCACACTCAACCGGACTCTGCGTCTTCACTCTTTCCTAACAACCCTAAACATAACCCTAACCGCAACAAGAAGCTGAACCCGAGTTAGACCCGAAAAAACACGTACGGTGCCACTTTCTGCCATCAAAAAGTGCTCTGAGCGGAAGCCTTTGGGTACACCTGAACTCCCTGGGGGAGCCTTTACGCAACCCCACACTCAAGAGGACTCTGCGTCTTCACTCTTTCCTAACAACCCTAAACATAACCCTAACCGGAACAAGAAGCTGAACCCGAGTTAGACCCGAAAAAACACGTACGGTGCCACTTTCTGCCATCAAAAAGTGCTCTCAGCGGAAGCCTTTGGGTACACCTGAACTCCCTGGGGGAGCCTTTACGCAACCCCACACTCAACAGGACTCTGCGTCTTCACTCTTTCCTAACAACCCTAAACATAACCCTAACCGGAACAAGAAGCTGAACCCGAGTTAGACCGGAAAAAACACGTACGGTGCCACTTTCTGCCATCAAAAAGTGCTCTCAGCGGAAGCCTTTGGGTACACCTGAACTCGCTGGGGGAGCCTTTACGCAACCCCACACTCAACAGGACTCTGCGTCTTCACTCTTTCCTAACAACCCTAAACATAACCCTAACCGCAACAAGAAGCTGAACCCGAGTTAGACCCGAAAAAACACGTACGGTGCCACTTTCTGCCATCAAAAAGTGCTCTCAGCGGAAGCCTTTGGGTACACCTGAACTCCCTGGGGGAGCCTTTACGCAACCCCACACTCAACAGGACTCTGCGTCTTCACTCTTTCCTAACAACCCTAAACATAACCCTAACCGCAACAAGAAGCTGAACCTGAGTTAGACCCGAAAAAACACGTACGGTGCCACTTTCTGCCATCAAAAAGTGATCTCAGCGGAAGCCTTTGGGTACACCTGAACTCCCTGGGGGAGCCTTTACGCAACCCCACACTCAACAGGACTCTGCGTCTTCACTCTTTCCTAACAACCCTAAACATAACCCTATCCGGAACAAGAAGCTCAACCCGAGTTAGACCCGAAAAAACACGTACGGTGCCACTTTCTGCCATCCAAAAGTGCTCTCAGCGGAAGCCTTTGGGTACACCTGAACTCCCTGGGGGAGCCTTTACGCAACCCCACACTCAACAGGACTCTGCGTCTTCACTCTTTCCTAACAACCCTAAACATAACCCTAACCGGAACAAGAAGCTCAACCCGAGTTAGACCCGAAAAAACACGTACGGTGCCACTTTCTGCCATCAAAAAGTGCTCTCAGCGGAAGCCTTTGGGTACACCTGAACTCCCTGGGGGAGCCTTTACGCAACCCCACACTCAACAGGACTCTGCGTCTTCACTCTTTCCTAACAACCCTAAACATAACCCTAACCGCAACAAGAAGCTGAACCCGAGTTAGACCCGAAAAAACACGTACGGTGCCACTTTCTGCCATCAAAAAGTGCTCTCAGCGGAAGCCTTTGGGTACACCTGAACTCCCTGGGGGAGCCTTTACGCAACCCCACACTCAACAGGACTCTGCGTCTTCACTCTTTCCTAACAACCCTAAACATAACCCTAACCGCAACAAGAAGCTGAACCCGAGTTAGACCCGAAAAAACACGTACGGTGCCACTTTCTGCCATCAAAAAGTGCTCTCAGCGGAAGCCTTTGGGTACACCTGAACTCCCTGGGGGAGCCTTTACGCAACCCCACACTCAACAGGACTCTGCGTCTTCACTCTTTCCTAACAACCCTAAACATAACCCTAACCGCAACAAGAAGCTCAACCCGAGTTGGACCCGAAAAAACACGTACGGTGCCACTTTCTGCCATCAAAAAGTGCTCTCAGCGGAAGCCTTTGGGTACACCTGAACTCCCTGGGGGAGCCTTTAGGCAACCCCACACTCAACAGGACTCTGCGTCTTCACTCTTTCCTAACAACCCTAAACATAACCCTAACCGCAACAAGAAGTTGGACCTGAGTTAGACCCGAAAAAACACGTACGGTGCCACTTTCTGCCATCAAAAAGTGCTCTCAGCGGAAGCCTTTGGGTACACCTGAACTCCCTGGGGGAGCCTTTACGCAACCCCACACTCAACAGGACTCTGCGTCTTCACTCTTTCCTAACAACCCTAAACATAACCCTAACCGCAACAAGAAGCTCAACCCGAGTTAGACCCGAAAAAACACGTACGGTGCCACTTTCTGCCATCCAAAAGTGCTCTCAGCGGAAGCCTTTGGGTACACCTGAACTCCCTGGGGGAGCCTTTACGCAACCCCACACTCAACAGGACTCTGCGTCTTCACTCTTTCCTAACAACCCTAAACATAAGCCTAACCGCAACAAGAAGCTCAACCCGAGTTAGACCCGAAAAAACACGTACGGTGCCACTTTCTGCCATCAAAAAGTGCTCTCAGCGGAAGCCTTTGGGTACACCTGAACTCCCTGGGGGAGCCTTTACGCAACCCCACACTCAACAGGACTCTGCGTCTTCACACTTTCCTAACAACCCTAAACATAACCCTAACCGCAACAAGAAGCTGAACCCGAGTTAGACCCGAAAAAACACGTACGGTGCCACTTTCTGCCATCAAAAAGTGCTCTCAGCGGAAGCCTTTGGGTACACCTGAACTCCCTGGGGGAGCCTTTACGCAACCCCACACTCAACAGGACTCTGCGTCTTCACTCTTTCCTAACAACCCTAAACATAACCCTAACCGCAACAAGAAGCTGAACCTGAGTTAGACCCGAAAAAACACGTACGGTGCCACTTTCTGCCATCCAAAAGTGCTCTCAGCGGAAGCCTTTGGGTACACCTGAACTCCCTGGGGGAGCCTTTACGCAACCCCACACTCAACAGGACTCTGCGTCTTCACTCTTTCCTAACAACCCTAAACATAAGCCTAACCGCAACAAGAAGCTGAACCCGAGTTAGACCCGAAAAAACACGTACGGTGCCACTTTCTGCCATCAAAAAGTGCTCTCAGCGGAAGCCTTTGGGTACACCTGAACTCCCTGGGGGAGCCTTTACGCAACCCCACACTCAACAGGACTCTGCGTCTTCACTCTTTCCTAACAACCCTAAACATAACCCTAACCGCAACAAGAAGCTGAACCCGAGTTAGACCCGAAAAAACACGTACGGTGCCACTTTCTGCCATCCAAAAGTGCTCTCAGCGGAAGCCTTTGGGTACACCTGAACTCCCTGGGGGAGCCTTTACGCAACCCCACACTCAACAGGACTCTGCGTCTTCACTCTTTCCTAACAACCCTAAACATAACCCTAACCGGAACAAGAAGCTCAACCCGAGTTAGACCCGAAAAAACACGTACGGTGCCACTTTCTGCCATCCAAAAGTGCTCTCAGCGGAAGCCTTTGGGTACACCTGAACTCCCTGGGGGAGCCTTTACGCAACCCCACACTCAACAGGACTCTGCGTCTTCACTCTTTCCTAACAACCCTAAACATAACCCTAACCGGAACAAGAAGCTGAACCCGAGTTAGACCCGAAAAAACATGTACGGTGCCACTTTCTGCCATCAAAAAGTGCTCTCAGCGGAAGCCTTTGGGTACACCTGAACTCCCTGGGGGAGCCTTTACGCAACCCCACACTCAACAGGACTCTGCGTCTTCACTCTTTCCTAACAATCCTAAACATAAGCCTAACCGGAACAAGAAGCTCAACCCGAGTTAGACCCGAAAAAACACGTACGGTGCCACTTTCTGCCATCAAAAAGTGCTCTCAGCGGAAGCCTTTGGGTACACCTGAACTCCCTGGGGGAGCCTTTACGCAACCCCACACTCAACAGGACTCTGCGTCTTCACTCTTTCCTAACAACCCTAAACATAACCCTAACCGGAACAAGAAGCTGAACCTGAGTTAGACCCGAAAAAACACGTACGGTGCCACTTTCTGCCATCAAAAAGTGCTCTCAGCGGAAGCCTTTGGGTACACCTGAACTCCCTGGGGGAGCCTTTACGCAACCCCACACTCAACAGGACTCTGCGTCTTCACTCTTTCCTAACAACCCTAAACATAACCCTAACCGCAACAAGAAGCTGAACCCGAGTTAGACCCGAAAAAACACGTACGGTGCCACTTTCTGCCATCAAAAAGTGCTCTCAGCGGAAGCCTTTGGGTACACCTGAACTCCCTGGGGGAGCCTTTACGCAACCCCACACTCAACAGGACTCTGCGTCTTCACTCTTTCCTAACAACCCTAAACATAACCCTAACCGCAACAAGAAGCTGAACCCGAGTTAGACCCGAAAAAACACGTACGGTGCCACTTTCTGCCATCCAAAAGTGCTCTCAGCGGAAGCCTTTGGGTACACCTGAACTCCCTGGGGGAGCCTTTACGCAACCCCACACTCAACAGGACTCTGCGTCTTCACTCTTTCCTAACAACCCTAAACATAACCCTAACCGGAACAAGAAGCTGAACCCGAGTTAGACCCGAAAAAACACGTACGGTGCCACTTTCTGCCATCAAAAAGTGCTCTCAGCGGAAGCCTTTGGGTACACCTGAACTCCCTGGGGGAGCCTTTACGCAACCCCACACTCAACAGGACTCTGCGTCTTCACTCTTTCCTAACAACCCTAAACATAACCCTAACCGGAACAAGAAGCTGAACCCGAGTTAGACCCGAAAAAACACATACGGTGCCACTTTCTGCCATCAAAAAGTGCTCTCAGCGGAAGCCTTTGGGTACACCTGAACTCCCTGGGGGAGCCTTTACGCAACCCCACACTCAACAGGACTCTGCGTCTTCACTCTTTCCTAACAACCCTAAACATAACCCTAACCGGAACAAGAAGCTCAACCCGAGTTAGACCCGAAAAAACACGTACGGTGCCACTTTCTGCCATCAAAAAGTGCTCTGAGCGGAAGCCTTTGGGTACACCTGAATTCCCTGGGAGAGCCTTTACGCAACCCCACACTCAACCGGACTCTGCGTCTTCACTCTTTCCTAACAACCCTAAACATAACCCTAACCGCAACAAGAAGCTGAACCCGAGTTAGACCCGAAAAAACACGTACGGTGCCACTTTCTGCCATCAAAAAGTGCTCTGAGCGGAAGCCTTTGGGTACACCTGAACTCCCTGGGGGAGCCTTTACGCAACCCCACACTCAAGAGGACTCTGCGTCTTCACTCTTTCCTAACAACCCTAAACATAACCCTAACCGGAACAAGAAGCTGAACCCGAGTTAGACCCGAAAAAACACGTACGGTGCCACTTTCTGCCATCAAAAAGTGCTCTCAGCGGAAGCCTTTGGGTACACCTGAACTCCCTGGGGGAGCCTTTACGCAACCCCACACTCAACAGGACTCTGCGTCTTCACTCTTTCCTAACAACCCTAAACATAACCCTAACCGGAACAAGAAGCTGAACCCGAGTTAGACCGGAAAAAACACGTACGGTGCCACTTTCTGCCATCAAAAAGTGCTCTCAGCGGAAGCCTTTGGGTACACCTGAACTCGCTGGGGGAGCCTTTACGCAACCCCACACTCAACAGGACTCTGCGTCTTCACTCTTTCCTAACAACCCTAAACATAACCCTAACCGCAACAAGAAGCTGAACCCGAGTTAGACCCGAAAAAACACGTACGGTGCCACTTTCTGCCATCAAAAAGTGCTCTCAGCGGAAGCCTTTGGGTACACCTGAACTCCCTGGGGGAGCCTTTACGCAACCCCACACTCAACAGGACTCTGCGTCTTCACTCTTTCCTAACAACCCTAAACATAACCCTAACCGCAACAAGAAGCTGAACCTGAGTTAGACCCGAAAAAACACGTACGGTGCCACTTTCTGCCATCAAAAAGTGATCTCAGCGGAAGCCTTTGGGTACACCTGAACTCCCTGGGGGAGCCTTTACGCAACCCCACACTCAACAGGACTCTGCGTCTTCACTCTTTCCTAACAACCCTAAACATAACCCTATCCGGAACAAGAAGCTCAACCCGAGTTAGACCCGAAAAAACACGTACGGTGCCACTTTCTGCCATCCAAAAGTGCTCTCAGCGGAAGCCTTTGGGTACACCTGAACTCCCTGGGGGAGCCTTTACGCAACCCCACACTCAACAGGACTCTGCGTCTTCACTCTTTCCTAACAACCCTAAACATAACCCTAACCGGAACAAGAAGCTCAACCCGAGTTAGACCCGAAAAAACACGTACGGTGCCACTTTCTGCCATCAAAAAGTGCTCTCAGCGGAAGCCTTTGGGTACACCTGAACTCCCTGGGGGAGCCTTTACGCAACCCCACACTCAACAGGACTCTGCGTCTTCACTCTTTCCTAACAACCCTAAACATAAGCCTAACCGCAACAAGAAGCTGAACCCGAGTTAGACCCGAAAAAACACGTACGGTGCCACTTTCTGCCATCAAAAAGTGCTCTCAGCGGAAGCCTTTGGGTACACCTGAACTCCCTGGGGGAGCCTTTACGCAACCCCACACTCAACAGGACTCTGCGTCTTCACTCTTTCCTAACAACCCTAAACATAACCCTAACCGCAACAAGAAGCTGAACCCGAGTTAGACCCGAAAAAACACGTACGGTGCCACTTTCTGCCATCAAAAAGTGCTCTCAGCGGAAGCCTTTGGGTACACCTGAACTCCCTGGGGGAGCCTTTACGCAACCCCACACTCAACAGGACTCTGCGTCTTCACTCTTTCCTAACAACCCTAAACATAACCCTAACCGCAACAAGAAGCTCAACCCGAGTTGGACCCGAAAAAACACGTACGGTGCCACTTTCTGCCATCAAAAAGTGCTCTCAGCGGAAGCCTTTGGGTACACCTGAACTCCCTGGGGGAGCCTTTAGGCAACCCCACACTCAACAGGACTCTGCGTCTTCACTCTTTCCTAACAACCCTAAACATAACCCTAACCGCAACAAGAAGTTGGACCTGAGTTAGACCCGAAAAAACACGTACGGTGCCACTTTCTGCCATCAAAAAGTGCTCTCAGCGGAAGCCTTTGGGTACACCTGAACTCCCTGGGGGAGCCTTTACGCAACCCCACACTCAACAGGACTCTGCGTCTTCACTCTTTCCTAACAACCCTAAACATAACCCTAACCGCAACAAGAAGCTCAACCCGAGTTAGACCCGAAAAAACACGTACGGTGCCACTTTCTGCCATCCAAAAGTGCTCTCAGCGGAAGCCTTTGGGTACACCTGAACTCCCTGGGGGAGCCTTTACGCAACCCCACACTCAACAGGACTCTGCGTCTTCACTCTTTCCTAACAACCCTAAACATAAGCCTAACCGCAACAAGAAGCTCAACCCGAGTTAGACCCGAAAAAACACGTACGGTGCCACTTTCTGCCATCAAAAAGTGCTCTCAGCGGAAGCCTTTGGGTACACCTGAACTCCCTGGGGGAGCCTTTACGCAACCCCACACTCAACAGGACTCTGCGTCTTCACACTTTCCTAACAACCCTAAACATAACCCTAACCGCAACAAGAAGCTGAACCCGAGTTAGACCCGAAAAAACACGTACGGTGCCACTTTCTGCCATCAAAAAGTGCTCTCAGCGGAAGCCTTTGGGTACACCTGAACTCCCTGGGGGAGCCTTTACGCAACCCCACACTCAACAGGACTCTGCGTCTTCACTCTTTCCTAACAACCCTAAACATAACCCTAACCGCAACAAGAAGCTGAACCTGAGTTAGACCCGAAAAAACACGTACGGTGCCACTTTCTGCCATCCAAAAGTGCTCTCAGCGGAAGCCTTTGGGTACACCTGAACTCCCTGGGGGAGCCTTTACGCAACCCCACACTCAACAGGACTCTGCGTCTTCACTCTTTCCTAACAACCCTAAACATAAGCCTAACCGCAACAAGAAGCTGAACCCGAGTTAGACCCGAAAAAACACGTACGGTGCCACTTTCTGCCATCAAAAAGTGCTCTCAGCGGAAGCCTTTGGGTACACCTGAACTCCCTGGGGGAGCCTTTACGCAACCCCACACTCAACAGGACTCTGCGTCTTCACTCTTTCCTAACAACCCTAAACATAACCCTAACCGCAACAAGAAGCTGAACCCGAGTTAGACCCGAAAAAACACGTACGGTGCCACTTTCTGCCATCAAAAAGTGCTCTCAGCGGAAGCCTTTGGGTACACCTGAACTCCCTGGGGGAGCCTTTACGCAACCCCACACTCAACAGGACTCTGCGTCTTCACTCTTTCCTAACAACCCTAAACATAACCCTAACCGCAACAAGAAGCTCAACCCGAGTTAGACCCGAAAAAACACGTACGGTGCCACTTTCTGCCATCAAAAAGTGCTCTCAGCGGAAGCCTTTGGGAACACCTGAACTCCCTGGGGGAGCCTTTACGCAACCCCACACTCAACAGGACTCTGCGTCTTCACTCTTTCCTAACAACCCTAAACATAACCCTAACCGCAACAAGAAGCTGAACCCGAGTTAGACCCGAAAAAACACGTACGGTGCCACTTTCTGCCATCAAAAAGTGCTCTCAGCGGAAGCCTTTGGGTACACCTGAACTCCCTGGGGGAGCCTTTACGCAACCCCACACTCAACAGGACTCTGCGTCTTCACTCTTTCCTAACAACCCTAAACATAACCCTAACCGCAACAAGAAGCTGAACCCGAGTTAGACCCGAAAAAACACGTACGGTGCCACTTTCTGCCATCCAAAAGTGCTCTCAGCGGAAGCCTTTGGGTACACCTGAACTCCCTGGGGGAGCCTTTACGCAACCCCACACTCAACAGGACTCTGCGTCTTCACTCTTTCCTAACAACCCTAAACATAACCCTAACCGCAACAAGAAGCTGAACCCGAGTTAGACCCGAAAAAACACGTACGGTGCCACTTTCTGCCATCAAAAAGTGCTCTCAGCGGAAGCCTTTGGGTACACCTGAACTCCCTGGGGGAGCCTTTACGCAACCCCACACTCAACAGGACTCTGCGTCTTCACTCTTTCCTAACAACCCTAAACATAACCCTAACCGCAACAAGAAGCTGAACCTGAGTTAGACCCGAAAAAACAAGTACGGTGCCACTTTCTGCCATCAAAAAGTGCTCTCAGCGGAAGCCTTTGGGTACACCTGAACTCCCTGGGGGAGCCTTTACGCAACCCCACACTCAACAGGACTCTGCGTCTTCACTCTTTCCTAACAACCCTAAACATAACCCTAACCGCAACAAGAAGCTCAACCCGAGTTAGACCCGAAAAAACACGTACGGTGCCACTTTCTGCCATCAAAAAGTGCTCTCAGCGGAAGCCTTTGGGTACACCTGAACTCCCTGGGGGAGCCTTTACGCAACCCCACACTCAACAGGACTCTGCGTCTTCACTCTTTCCTAACAACCCTAAACATAACCCTAACCGCAACAAGAAGCTGAACCTGAGTTAGACCCGAAAAAACACGTACGGTGCCACTTTCTGCCATCAAAAAGTGCTCTCAGCGGAAGCCTTTGGGTACACCTGAACTCCCTGGGGGAGCCTTTACGCAACCCCACACTCAACAGGACTCTGCGTCTTCACTCTTTCCTAACAACCCTAAACATAACCCTAACCGGAACAAGAAGCTGAACCCGAGTTAGACCCGAAAAAACACGTACGGTGCCACTTTCTGCCATCAAAAAGTGCTCTCAGCGGAAGCCTTTGGGTACACCTGAACTCCCTGGGGGAGCCTTTACGCAACCCCACACTCAACAGGACTCTGCGTCTTCACTCTTTCCTAACAACCCTAAACATAACCCTAACCGCAACAAGAAGCTGAACCCGAGTTAGACCCGAAAAAACAGGGACGGTGCCACTTTCTGCCATCAAAAAGTGCTCTCAGCGGAAGCCTTTGGGTACACCTGAACTCCCTGGGGGAGCCTTTACGCAACCCCACACTCAACAGGACTCTGCGTCTTCACTGTTTCCTAACAACCCTAAACATAACCCTAACCGGAACAAGAAGCTCAACCCGAGTTAGACCCGAAAAAACACGTACGGTGCCACTTTCTGCCATCAAAAAGTGCTCTCAGCGGAAGCCTTTGGGTACACCTGAACTCCCTGGGGGAGCCTTTACGCAACCCCACACTCAACAGGACTCTGCGTCTTCACTCTTTCCTAACAACCGTAAACATAACCCTAACCGCAACAAGAAGCTGAACCCGAGTTAGACCCGAAAAAACACGTACGGTGCCACTTTCTGCCATCAAAAAGCGCTCTCAGCGGAAGCCTTTGGGTACACCTGAACTCCCTGGGGGAGCCTTTACGCAACCCCACACTCAACAGGACTCTGCGTCTTCACTCTTTCCTAACAACCCTAAACATAACCCTAACCGGAACAAGAAGCTGAACCCGAGTTAGACCCGAAAAAACACGTACGGTGCCACTTTCTGCCATCAAAAAGTGCTCTCAGCGGAAGCCTTTGGGTACACCTGAACTCCCTGGGGGAGCCTTTACGCAACCCCACACTCAACAGGACTCTGCGTCTTCACTCTTTCCAAACAACCCTAAACATAACCCTAACCGCAACAAGAAGCTGAACCCGAGTTAGACCCGAAAAAACACGTACGGTGCCACTTTCTGCCATCAAAAAGTGCTCTCAGTGGAAGCCTTTGGGTACACCTGAACTCCCTGGGGGAGCCTTTACGCAACCCCACACTCAACAGGACTCTGCGTCTTCACTCTTTCCTAACAACCCTAAACATAACCCTAACCGCAACAAGAAGCTGAACCCGAGTTAGACCCGAAAAAACACGTACGGTGCCACTTTCTGCCATCAAAAAGTGCTCTCAGCGGAAGCCTTTGGGAACACCTGAACTCCCTGGGGGAGCCTTTACGCAACCCCACACTCAACAGGACTCTGCGTCTTCACCCTTTCCTAACAACCCTAAACATAACCCTAACCGGAACAAGAAGCTGAACCCGAGTTAGACCCGAAAAAACACGTACGGTGCCACTTTCTGCCATCAAAAAGTGCTCTCAGCGGAAGCCTTTGGGTACACCTGAACTCCCTGGGGGAGCCTTTACGCAAACCCACACTCAACAGGACTCTGCGTCTTCACTCTTTCCTAACAACCCTAAACATAACCCTAACCGCAACAAGAAGCTGAACCCGAGTTAGACCCGAAAAAACACGTACGGTGCCACTTTCTGCCATCAAAAAGTGCTCTCAGCGGAAGCCTTTGAGTACAACTGAACTCCCTGGGGGAGCCTTTACGCAACCCCACACTCAACAGGACTCTGCGTCTTCACCCTTTCCTAACAACCCTAAACATAACCCTTACCGCAACAAGAAGCTGAACCCGAGTTAGACCCGAAAAAACACATACGGTGCCACTTTCTGCCATCAAAAAGTGCTCTCAGCGGAAGCCTTTGGGTACACCTGAACTCGCTGGAGGAGCCTTTACGCAACCCCACACTCAACAGGACTCTGCGTCTTCACTCTTTCCTAACAACCCTAAACATAACCCTAACCGCAACAAGAAGCTGAACCCGAGTTAGACCCGAAAAAACACGTACGGTGCCACTTTCTGCCATCAAAAAGTGCTCTCAGCGGAAGCCTTTGGGTACACCTGAACTCCCTGGGGGAGCCTTTACGCAACCCCACACTCAACAGGACTCTGCGTCTTCACTCTTTCCTAACAACCCTAAACATAACCCTAACCGCAACAAGAAGCTGAACCTGAGTTAGACCCGAAAAAACAGGGACGGTGCCACTTTCTGCCATCAAAAAGTGATCTCAGCGGAAGCCTTTGGGTACACCTGAACTCCCTGGGGGAGCCTTTACGCAACCCCACACTCAACAGGACTCTGCGTCTTCACTCTTTCCTAACAACCCTAAACATAACCCTATCCGGAACAAGAAGCTCAACCCGAGTTAGACCCGAAAAAACACGTACGGTGCCACTTTCTGCCATCAAAAAGTGCTCTCAGCGGAAGCCTTTGGGTACACCTGAACTCCCTGGGGGAGCCTTTACGCAACCCCACACTCAACAGGACTCTGCGTCTTCACTCTTTCCTAACAACCCTAAACATAACCCTAACCGGAACAAGAAGCTCAACCCGAGTTAGACCCGAAAAAACACGTACGGTGCCACTTTCTGCCATCAAAAAGTGCTCTCAGCGGAAGCCTTTGGGTACACCTGAACTCCCTGGGGGAGCCTTTACGCAACCCCACACTCAACAGGACTCTGCGTCTTCACTCTTTCCTAACAACCCTAAACATAAGCCTAACCGCAACAAGAAGCTGAACCCGAGTTAGACCCGAAAAAACACGTACGGTGCCACTTTCTGCCATCAAAAAGTGCTCTCAGCGGAAGCCTTTGGGTACACCTGAACTCCCTGGGGGAGCCTTTACGCAACCCCACACTCAACAGGACTCTGCGTCTTCACTCTTTCCTAACAACCCTAAACATAACCCTAACCGCAACAAGAAGCTCAACCCGAGTTAGACCCGAAAAAACACGTACGGTGCCACTTTCTGCCATCAAAAAGTGCTCTGAGCGGAAGCCTTTGGGTACACCTGAACTCCCTGGGGGAGCCTTTACGCAACCCCACACTCAACAGGACTCTGCGTCTTCACTCTTTCCTAACAACCCTAAACATAACCCTAACCGCAACAAGAAGCTCAACCCGAGTTGGACCCGAAAAAACACGTACGGTGCCACTTTCTGCCATCAAAAAGTGCTCTCAGCGGAAGCCTTTGGGTACACCTGAACTCCCTGGGGGAGCCTTTAGGCAACCCCACACTCAACAGGACTCTGCGTCTTCACTCTTTCCTAACAACCCTAAACATAACCCTAACCGCAACAAGAAGTTGAACCTGAGTTAGACCCGAAAAAACACGTACGGTGCCACTTTCTGCCATCAAAAAGTGCTCTCAGCGGAAGCCTTTGGGTACACCTGAACTCCCTGGGGGAGCCTTTACGCAACCCCACACTCAACAGGACTCTGCGTCTTCACTCTTTCCTAACAACCCTAAACATAACCCTAACCGCAACAAGAAGCTGAACCCGAGTTAGACCCGAAAAAACACGTACGGTGCCACTTTCTGCCATCAAAAAGTGCTCTCAGCGGAAGCCTTTGGGTACACCTGAACTCGCTGGGGGAGCCTTTACGCAACCCCACACTCAACAGGACTCTGCGTCTTCACTCTTTCCTAACAACCCTAAACATAACCCTAACCGCAACAAGAAGCTGAACCCGAGTTAGACCCGAAAAAACACGTACGGTGCCACTTTCTGCCATCAAAAAGTGCTCTGAGCGGAAGCCTTTGGGTACACCTGAACTCCCTGGGGGAGCCTTTACGCAACCGCACACTCAACAGGACTCTGCGTCTTCACTCTTTCCTAACAACCCTAAACATAACCCTAACCGGAACAAGAAGCTCAACCCGAGTTAGACCCGAAAAAACACGTACGGTGCCACTTTCTGCCATCAAAAAGTGCTCGCAGCGGAAGCCTTTGGGTACACCTGAACTCCCTGGGGGAGCCTTTACGCAACCCCACACTCAACAGGACTCTGCGTATTCACTCTTTCCTAACAACCCTAAACATAACCCTAACCGCAACAAGAAGCTGAACCCGAGTTAGACCCGAAAAAACACGTACGGTGCCACTTTCTGCCATCAAAAAGTGCTCTGAGCGGAAGCCTTTGAGTACACCTGAACTCCCTGGGGGAGCCTTTACGCAACCCCACACTCAACAGGACTCTGCGTCTTCACTCTTTCCTAACAACCCTAAACATAACCCTAACCGGAACAAGAAGCTCAACCCGAGTTAGACCCGAAAAAACACGTACGGTGCCACTTTCTGCCATCCAAAAGTGCTCTCAGCGGAAGCCTTTGGGTACACCTGAACTCCCTGGGGGAGCCTTTACGCAACCCCACACTCAACAGGACTCTGCGTCTTCACTCTTTCCTAACAACCCTAAACATAAGCCTAACCGCAACAAGAAGCTCAACCCGAGTTAGACCCGAAAAAACACGTACGGTGCCACTTTCTGCCATCAAAAAGTGCTCTCAGCGGAAGCCTTTGGGTACACCTGAACTCCCTGGGGGAGCCTTTACGCAACCCCACACTCAACAGGACTCTGCGTCTTCACTCTTTCCTAACAACCCTAAACATAACCCTAACCGCAACAAGAAGCTGAACCCGAGTTAGACCCGAAAAAACACGTACGGTGCCACTTTCTGCCATCAAAAAGTGCTCTCAGCGGAAGCCTTTGGGTACACCTGAACTCCCTGGGGGAGCCTTTACGCAACCCCACACTCAACAGGACTCTGCGTCTTCACTCTTTCCTAACAACCCTAAACATAACCCTAACCGCAACAAGAAGCTCAACCCGAGTTAGACCCGAAAAAACACGTACGGTGCCACTTTCTGCCATCAAAAAGTGCTCTCAGCGGAAGCCTTTGGGAACACCTGAACTCCCTGGGGGAGCCTTTACGCAACCCCACACTCAACAGGACTCTGCGTCTTCACTCTTTCCTAACAACCCTAAACATAACCCTAACCGCAACAAGAAGCTGAACCCGAGTTAGACCCGAAAAAACACGTACGGTGCCACTTTCTGCCATCAAAAAGTGCTCTCAGCGGAAGCCTTTGGGTACACCTGAACTCCCTGGGGGAGCCTTTACGCAACCCCACACTCAACAGGACTCTGCGTCTTCACTCTTTCCTAACAACCCTAAACATAACCCTAACCGCAACAAGAAGCTGAACCCGAGTTAGACCCGAAAAAACACGTACGGTGCCACTTTCTGCCATCCAAAAGTGCTCTCAGCGGAAGCCTTTGGGTACACCTGAACTCCCTGGGGGAGCCTTTACGCAACCCCACACTCAACAGGACTCTGCGTCTTCACTCTTTCCTAACAACCCTAAACATAACCCTAACCGCAACAAGAAGCTGAACCCGAGTTAGACCCGAAAAAACACGTACGGTGCCACTTTCTGCCATCAAAAAGTGCTCTCAGTGGAAGCCTTTGGGTACACCTGAACTCCCTGGGGGAGCCTTTACGCAACCCCACACTCAACAGGACTCTGCGTCTTCACTCTTTCCTAACAACCCTAAACATAACCCTAACCGCAACAAGAAGCTGAACCTGAGTTAGACCCGAAAAAACAAGTACGGTGCCACTTTCTGCCATCAAAAAGTGCTCTCAGCGGAAGCCTTTGGGTACACCTGAACTCCCTGGGGGAGCCTTTACGCAACCCCACACTCAACAGGACTCTGCGTCTTCACTCTTTCCTAACAACCCTAAACATAACCCTAACCGCAACAAGAAGCTGAACCCGAGTTAGACCCGAAAAAACACGTACGGTGCCACTTTCTGCCATCAAAAAGTGCTCTCAGCGGAAGCCTTTGGGTACACCTGAACTCCCTGGGGGAGCCTTTACGCAACCCCACACTCAACAGGACTCTGCGTCTTCACTCTTTCCTAACAACCCTAAACATAACCCTAACCGCAACAAGAAGCTGAACCTGAGTTAGACCCGAAAAAACACGTACGGTGCCACTTTCTGCCATCAAAAAGTGCTCTCAGCGGAAGCCTTTGGGTACACCTGAACTCCCTGGGGGAGCCTTTACGCAACCCCACACTCAACAGGACTCTGCGTCTTCACTCTTTCCTAACAACCCTAAACATAACCCTAACCGGAACAAGAAGCTGAACCCGAGTTAGACCCGAAAAAACACGTACGGTGCCACTTTCTGCCATCAAAAAGTGCTCTCAGCGGAAGCCTTTGGGTACACCTGAACTCCCTGGGGGAGCCTATACGCAACCCCACACTCAACAGGACTCTGCGTCTTCACTCTTTCCTAACAACCCTAAACATAACCCTAACCGCAACAAGAAGCTGAACCCGAGTTAGACCCGAAAAAACAGGGACGGTGCCACTTTCTGCCATCAAAAAGTGCTCTCAGCGGAAGCCTTTGGGTACACCTGAACTCCCTGGGGGAGCCTTTACGCAACCCCACACTCAACAGGACTCTGCGTCTTCACTGTTTCCTAACAACCCTAAACATAACCCTAACCGGAACAAGAAGCTCAACCCGAGTTAGACCCGAAAAAACACGTACGGTGCCACTTTCTGCCATCAAAAAGTGCTCTCAGCGGAAGCCTTTGGGTACACCTGAACTCCCTGGGGGAGCCTTTACGCAACCCCACACTCAACAGGACTCTGCGTCTTCACTCTTTCCTAACAACCGTAAACATAACCCTAACCGCAACAAGAAGCTGAACCCGAGTTAGACCCGAAAAAACACGTACGGTGCCACTTTCTGCCATCAAAAAGCGCTCTCAGCGGAAGCCTTTGGGTACACCTGAACTCCCTGGGGGAGCCTTTACGCAACCCCACACTCAACAGGACTCTGCGTCTTCACTCTTTCCTAACAACCCTAAACATAACCCTAACCGCAACAAGAAGCTGAACCCGAGTTAGACCCGAAAAAACACGTACGGTGCCACTTTCTGCCATCAAAAAGTGCTCTCAGCGGAAGCCTTTGGGTACACCTGAACTCCCTGGGGGAGCCTTTACGCAACCCCACACTCAACAGGACTCTGCGTCTTCACTCTTTCCAAACAACCCTAAACATAACCCTAACCGCAACAAGAAGCTGAACCCGAGTTAGACCCGAAAAAACACGTACGGTGCCACTTTCTGCCATCAAAAAGTGCTCTCAGTGGAAGCCTTTGGGTACACCTGAACTCCCTGGGGGAGCCTTTACGCAACCCCACACTCAACAGGACTCTGCGTCTTCACTCTTTCCTAACAACCCTAAACATAACCCTAACCGCAACAAGAAGCTGAACCCGAGTTAGACCCGAAAAAACACGTACGGTGCCACTTTCTGCCATCAAAAAGTGCTCTCAGCGGAAGCCTTTGGGAACACCTGAACTCCCTGGGGGAGCCTTTACGCAACCCCACACTCAACAGGACTCTGCGTCTTCACCCTTTCCTAACAACCCTAAACATAACCCTAACCGGAACAAGAAGCTGAACCCGAGTTAGACCCGAAAAAACACGTACGGTGCCACTTTCTGCCATCAAAAAGTGCTCTCAGCGGAAGCCTTTGGGTACACCTGAACTCCCTGGGGGAGCCTTTACGCAAACCCACACTCAACAGGACTCTGCGTCTTCACTCTTTCCTAACAACCCTAAACATAACCCTAACCGCAACAAGAAGCTGAACCCGAGTTAGACCCGAAAAAACACGTACGGTGCCACTTTCTGCCATCAAAAAGTGCTCTCAGCGGAAGCCTTTGGGTACACCTGAACTCCCTGGGGGAGCCTTTACGCAACCCCACACTCAACAGGACTCTGCGTCTTCACCCTTTCCTAACAACCCTAAACATAACCCTTACCGCAACAAGAAGCTGAACCCGAGTTAGACCCGAAAAAACACATACGGTGCCACTTTCTGCCATCAAAAAGTGCTCTCAGCGGAAGCCTTTGGGTACACCTGAACTCCCTGGGGGAGCCTTTACGCAAACCCACACTCAACAGGACTCTGCGTCTTCACTCTTTCCTAACAACCCTAAACATAACCCTAACCGCAACAAGAAGCTGAACCCGAGTTAGACCCGAAAAAACACGTACGGTGCCACTTTCTGCCATCAAAAAATGCTCTCAGCGGAAGCCTTTGAGTACACCTGAACTCCCTGGGGGAGCCTTTACGCAACCCCACACTCAACAGGACTCTGAGTCTTCACCCTTTCCTAACAACCCTAAGCATAACCCTAACCGCAACAAGAAGCTCAACCCGAGTTAGACCCGAAAAAACACGTACGGTGCCACTTTCTGCCATCAAAAAGTGCTCTCAGCGGAAGCCTTTGGGTACACCTGAACTCCCTGGGGGAGCCTTTACGCAAACCCACACACAACAGGACTCTGCGTCTTCACTCTTTCCTAACAACCCTAAACATAACCCTAACCGCAACAAGAAGCTGAACCCGAGTTAGACCCGAAAAAACACGTACGGTGCCACTTTCTGCCATCAAAAAGTGCTCTCAGCGGAAGCCTTTGGGTACACCTGAACTCCCTGGGGGAGCCTTTACGCAACCCCACACTCAACAGGACTCTGCGTCTTCACTCTTTCCTAACAACCCTAAACATAACCCTAACCGGAACAAGAAGCTCAACCCGAGTTAGAC
The DNA here is from genome assembly GCF_964034855.1 of Anser brachyrhynchus. NCBI lineage: Eukaryota > Metazoa > Chordata > Aves > Anseriformes > Anatidae > Anser > Anser brachyrhynchus. Next base: position 238,170 of record NW_027664060.1, read on the forward strand.
CCGAAAAAACACGTACGGTGCCACTTTCTGCCATCAAAAAGTGCTCTCAGCGGAAGCCTTTGGGTACACCTGAACTCCCTGGGGGAGCCTTTACGCAACCCCACACTCAAGAGGACTCTGCGTCTTCACTCTTTCCTAACAACCCTAAACATAACCCTAACCGCAACAAGAAGCAGAACCCGAGTTAGACCCGAAAAAACACGTACGGTGCCACTTTCTGCCATCAAAAAGTGCTCTGAGCGGAAGCCTTTGGGTACACCTGAACTCCCTGGGGGAGCCTTTACGCAACCCCACACTCAACAGGACTCTGCGTCTTCACTCTTTCCTAACAACCCTAAACATAACCCTAACCGCAACAAGAAGCTGAACCCGAGTTAGACCCGAAAAAACACGTACGGTGCCACTTTCTGCCATCAAAAAGTGCTCTCAGCGGAAGCCTTTGGGTACACCTGAACTCCCTGGGGGAGCCTTTATACAACCCCACACTCAACAGGACTCTGCGTCTTCACTCTTTCCTAACAACCCTAAACATAACCCTAACCGGAACAAGAAGCTGAACCCGAGTTAGACCCGAAAAAACACGTACGGTGCCACTTTCTGCCATCAAATAGTGCTCTCAGCGGAAGCCTTTGGGTACACCTGAACTCCCTGGGGGAGCCTTTACGCAACCCCACACTCAACAGGACTCTGCGTCTTCACTCTTTCCTAACAACCCTAAACATAACCCTAACCGGAACAAGAAGCTGAACCCGAGTTAGACCCGAAAAAACACGTACGGTGCCACTTTCTGCCATCAAAAAGTGCTCTCAGCGGAAGCCTTTGGGAACACCTGAACTCCCTGGGGGAGCCTTTACGCAACCCCACACTCAACAGGACTCTGCGTCTTCACTCTTTCCTAACAACCCTAAACATATCCCTAACCGCAACAAGAAGCAGAACCCGAGTTAGACCCGAAAAAACACGTACGGTGCCACTTTCTGCCATCAAAAAGTGCTCTCAGCGGAAGCCTTTGGGTACACCTGAACTCCCTGGGGGAGCCTTTACGCAACCCCACACTCAACAGGACTCTGCGTCTTCACTCTTTCCTAACAACCCTAAACATAAGCCTAACCGCAACAAGAAGCTGAACCCGAGTTAGACCCGAAAAAACACGTACGGTGCCACTTTCTGCCATCAAAAAGTGCTCTCAGCGGAAGCCTTTGGGTACACCTGAACTCCCTGGGGGAGCCTTTACGCAACCCCACACTCAACAGGACTCTGCGTCTTCACTCTTTCCTAACAACCCTAAACATAACCCTAACCGCAACAAGAAGCTGAACCCGAGTTAGACCCGAAAAAACACGTACGGTGTCACTTTCTGCCATCAAAAAGTGCTCTCAGCGGAAGGCTTTGGGTACACCTGAACTCCCTGGGGGAGCCTTTACGCAACCCCACACTCAACAGGACTCTGCGTCTTCACTCTTTCCTAACAACCCTAAACATAACCCTAACCGCAACAAGAAGCTGAACCCGAGTTAGACCCGAAAAAACACGTACGGTGCCACTTTCTGCCATCAAAAAGTGCTCTCAGCGGAAGCCTTTGGGTACACCTGAACTCCCTGGGGGAGCCTTTACGCAACCCCACACTCAACAGGACTCTGCGTCTTCACTCTTTCCTAACAACCCTAAACATAACCCTAACCGCAACAAGAAGCTGAACCCGAGTTAGACCCGAAAAAACACGTACGGTGCCACTTTCTGCCATCAAAAAGTGCTCTCAGCGGAAGCCTTTGGGTACACCTGAACTCCCTGGGGGAGCCTTTACGCAACCCCACACTCAACAGGACTCTGCGTCTTCACTCTTTCCTAACAACCCTAAACATAACCCTAACCGCAACAAGAAGCTGAACCTGAGTTAGACCCGAAAAAACACGTACGGTGCCACTTTCTGCCATCAAAAAGTGCTCTCAGCGGAAGCCTTTGGGTACACCTGAACTCCCTGGGGGAGCCTTTACGCAACCCCACACTCAACAGGACTCTGCGTCTTCACTCTTTCCTAACAACCCTAAACATAACCCTAACCGCAACAAGAAGCTCAACCCGAGTTAGACCCGAAAAAACACGTACGGTGCCACTTTCTGCCATCAAAAAGTGCTCTCAGCGGAAGCCTTTGGGTACACCTGAACTCCCTGGGGGAGCCTTTACGCAACCCCACACTCAACAGGACTCTGCGTCTTCACTCTTTCCTAACAACCCTAAACATAACCCTAACCGGAACAAGAAGCTGAACCCGAGTTAGACCCGAAAAAACACGTACGGTGCCACTTTCTGCCATCAAAAAGTGCTCTCAGCGGAAGCCTTTGGGTACACCTGAACTCCCTGGGGGAGCCTTTACGCAACCCCACACTCAACAGGACTCTGCGTCTTCACTCTTTCCTAACAACCCTAAACATAACCCTAACCGCAACAAGAAGCTGAACCCGAGTTAGACCCGAAAAAACACGTACGGTGCCACTTTCTGCCATCAAAAAGTGCTCTCAGCGGAAGCCTTTGGCTACACCTGAACTCCCTGGGGGAGCCTTTACGCAACCCCACACTCAACAGGACTCTGCGTCTTCACTGTTTCCTAACAACCCTAAACATAACCCTAACCGGAACAAGAAGCTGAACCCGAGTTAGACCCGAAAAAACACGTACGGTGCCACTTTCTGCCATCAAAAAGTGCTCTCAGCGGAAGCCTTTGGGTACACCTGAACTCCCTGGGGGAGCCTTTACGCAACCCCACACTCAACAGGACTCTGCGTCTTCACTCTTTCCTAACAACCCTAAACATAACCCTAACCGCAACAAGAAGCTCAACCCGAGTTAGACCCGAAAAAACACGTACGGTGCCACTTTCTGCCATCAAAAAGTGCTCTCAGCGGAAGCCTTTGGGTACACCTGAACTCCCTGGGGGAGCCTTTACGCAACCCCACACTCAACAGGACTCTGCGTCTTCACTCTTTCCTAACAACCCTAAACATAACCCTAACCGCAACAAGAAGCTGAACCCGAGTTAGACCCGAAAAAACACGTACGGTGCCACTTTCTGCCATCAAAAAGTGCTCTCAGCGGAAGCCTTTGGGTACACCTGAACTCCCTGGGGGAGCCTTTACGCAACCCCACACTCAACAGGACTCTGCGTCTTCACTCTTTCCTAACAACCCTAAACATAACCCTAACCGGAACAAGAAGCTGAACCCGAGTTAGACCCGAAAAAACACGTACGGTGCCACTTTCTGCCATCAAAAAGTGCTCTCAGCGGAAGCCTTTGGGTACACCTGAACTCCCTGGGGGAGCCTTTACGCAACCCCACACTCAACAGGACTCTGCGTCTTCACTCTTTCCTAACAACCCTAAACATAACCCTAACCGCAACAAGAAGCTGAACCCGAGTTAGACCCGAAAAAACAGGGACGGTGCCACTTTCTGCCATCAAAAAGTGCTCTCAGCGGAAGCCTTTGGGTACACCTGAACTCCCTGGGGGAGCCTTTACGCAACCCCACACTCAACAGGACTCTGCGTCTTCACTGTTTCCTAACAACCCTAAACATAACCCTAACCGGAACAAGAAGCTCAACCCGAGTTAGACCCGAAAAAACACGTACGGTGCCACTTTCTGCCATCAAAAAGTGCTCTCAGCGGAAGCCTTTGGGTACACCTGAACTCCCTGGGGGAGCCTTTACGCAACCCCACACTCAACAGGACTCTGCGTCTTCACTCTTTCCTAACAACCGTAAACATAACCCTAACCGCAACAAGAAGCTGAACCCGAGTTAGACCCGAAAAAACACGTACGGTGCCACTTTCTGCCATCAAAAAGCGCTCTCAGCGGAAGCCTTTGGGTACACCTGAACTCCCTGGGGGAGCCTTTACGCAACCCCACACTCAACAGGACTCTGCGTCTTCACTCTTTCCTAACAACCCTAAACATAACCCTAACCGCAACAAGAAGCTGAACCCGAGTTAGACCCGAAAAAACACGTACGGTGCCACTTTCTGCCATCCAAAAGTGCTCTCAGCGGAAGCCTTTGGGTACACCTGAACTCCCTGGGGGAGCCTTTACGCAACCCCACACTCAACAGGACTCTGCGTCTTCACTCTTTCCTAACAACCCTAAACATAACCCTAACCGCAACAAGAAGCTGAACCCGAGTTAGACCCGAAAAAACACGTACGGTGCCACTTTCTGCCATCAAAAAGTGCTCTCAGTGGAAGCCTTTGGGTACACCTGAACTCCCTGGGGGAGCCTTTACGCAACCCCACACTCAACAGGACTCTGCGTCTTCACTCTTTCCTAACAACCCTAAACATAACCCTAACCGCAACAAGAAGCTGAACCCGAGTTAGACCCGAAAAAACACGTACGGTGCCACTTTCTGCCATCAAAAAGTGCTCTCAGCGGAAGCCTTTGGGAACACCTGAACTCCCTGGGGGAGCCTTTACGCAACCCCACACTCAACAGGACTCTGCATCTTCACCCTTTCCTAACAACCCTAAACATAACCCTAACCGGAACAAGAAGCTGAACCCGAGTTAGACCCGAAAAAACACGTACGGTGCCACTTTCTGCCATCAAAAAGTGCTCTCAGCGGAAGCCTTTGGGTACACCTGAACTCCCTGGGGGAGCCTTTACGCAAACCCACACTCAACAGGACTCTGCGTCTTCACTCTTTCCTAACAACCCTAAACATAACCCTAACCGCAACAAGAAGCTCAACCCGAGTTAGACCCGAAAAAACACGTACGGTGCCACTTTCTGCCATCAAAAAGTGCTCTCAGCGGAAGCCTTTGAGTACAACTGAACTCCCTGGGGGAGCCTTTACGCAACCCCACACTCAACAGGACTCTGCGTCTTCACCCTTTCCTAACAACCCTAAACATAACCCTTACCGCAACAAGAAGCTGAACCCGAGTTAGACCCGAAAAAACACATACGGTGCCACTTTCTGCCATCAAAAAGTGCTCTCAGCGGAAGCCTTTGGGTACACCTGAACTCCCTGGGGGAGCCTTTACGCAAACCAACACTCAACAGGACTCTGCGTCTTCACTCTTTCCTAACAACCCTAAACATAACCCTAACCGGAACAAGAAGCTGAACCCGAGTTAGACCCGAAAAAACACGTACGGTGCCACTTTCTGCCATCAAAAAATGCTCTCAGCGGAAGCCTTTGAGTACACCTGAACTCCCTGGGGGAGCCTTTACGCAACCCCACACTCAACAGGACTCTGAGTCTTCACCCTTTCCTAACAACCCTAAACATAACCCTAACCGCAACAAGAAGCTGAACCCGAGTTAGACCCGAAAAAACACGTACGGTGCCACTTTCTGCCATCAAAAAGTGCTCTCAGCGGAAGCCTTTGGGTACACCTGAACTCCCTGGGGGAGCCTTTACGCAAACCCACACACAACAGGACTCTGCGTCTTCACTCTTTCCTAACAACCCTAAACATAACCCTAACCGCAACAAGAAGCTGAACCCGAGTTAGACCCGAAAAAACACGTACGGTGCCACTTTCTGCCATCAAAAAGTGCTCTCAGCGGAAGCCTTTGGGTACACCTGAACTCCCTGGGGGAGCCTTTACGCAACCCCACACTCAACAGGACTCTGCGTCTTCACTCTTTCCTAACAACCCTAAACATAACCCTAACCGGAACAAGAAGCTCAACCCGAGTTAGACCCGAAAAAACACGTACGGTGCCACTTTCTGCCATCAAAAAGTGCTCTGAGCGGAAGCCTTTGGGTACACCTGAACTCCCTGGGGGAGCCTTTACGCAACCCCACACTCAACAGGACTCTGCGTCTTCACTCTTTCCTAACAACCCTAAACATAACCCTAACCGCAACAAGAAGCAGAACCCGAGTTAGACCCGAAAAAACACGTACGGTGCCACTTTCTGCCATCAAAAAGTGCTCTCAGCGGAAGCCTTTGGGTACACCTGAACTCCCTGGGGGAGCCTTTACGCAACCCCACACTCAACAGGACTCTGCGTCTTCACTCTTTCCTAACAACCCTAACATAACCCTAACCGGAACAAGAAGCTGAACCTGAGTTAGACCCGAAAAAACACGTACGGTGCCACTTTCTGCCATCAAAAAGTGCTCTCAGCGGAAGCCTTTGGGTACACCTGAACTCCCTGGGGGAGCCTTTACGCAACCCCACACTCAACAGGACTCTGCGTCTTCACTCTTTCCTAACAACCCTAAACATAACCCTAACCGCAACAAGAAGCTGAACCCGAGTTAGACCCGAAAAAACACGTACGGTGCCACTTTCTGCCATCAAATAGTGCTCTCAGCGGAAGCCTTTGGGTACACCTGAACTCCCTGGGGGAGCCTTTACGCAACCCCACACTCAACAGGACTCTGCGTCTTCACTCTTTCCTAACAACCCTAAACATAACCCTAACCGGAACAAGAAGCTGAACCCGAGTTAGACCCGAAAAAACACGTACGGTGCCACTTTCTGCCATCAAAAAGTGCTCTCAGCGGAAGCCTTTGGGAACACCTGAACTCCCTGGGGGAGCCTTTACGCAACCCCACACTCAACAGGACTCTGCGTCTTCACTCTTTCCTAACAACCCTAAACATAACCCTAACCGCAACAAGAAGCAGAACCCGAGTTAGACCCGAATAAACACGTACGGTGCCACTTTCTGCCATCAAAAAGTGCTCTCAGCGGAAGCCTTTGGGTACACCTGAACTCCCTGGGGGAGCCTTTACGCAACCCCACACTCAACAGGACTCTGCGTCTTCACTCTTTCCTAACAACCCTAAACATAAGCCTAACCGAAACAAGAAGCTCAACCCGAGTTAGACCCGAAAAAACACGTACGGTGCCACTTTCTGCCATCAAAAAGTGCTCTCAGCGGAAGCCTTTGGGTACACCTGAACTCCCTGGGGGAGCCTTTACGCAACCCCACACTCAACAGGACTCTGCGTCTTCACTCTTTCCTAACAACCCTAAACATAACCCTAACCGCAACAGGAAGCTGAACCCGAGTTAGACCCGAAAAAACACGTACGGTGTCACTTTCTGCCATCAAAAAGTGCTCTCAGCGGAAGCCTTTGGGTACACCTGAACTCCCTGGGGGAGCCTTTACGCAACCCCACACTCAACAGGACTCTGCGTCTTCACTCTTTCCTAACAACCCTAAACATAACCCTAACCGCAACAAGAAGCTCAACCCGAGTTAGACCCGAAAAAACACGTACGGTGCCACTTTCTGCCATCAAAAAGTGCTCTCAGCGGAAGCCTTTGGGTACACCTGAACTCCCTGGGGGAGCCTTTACGCAACCCCACACTCAACAGGACTCTGCGTCTTCACTCTTTCCTAACAACCCTAAACATAACCCTAACCGCAACAAGAAGCTGAACCCGAGTTAGACCCGAAAAAACACGTACGGTGCCACTTTCTGCCATCAAAAAGTGCTCTCAGCGGAAGCCTTTGGGTACACCTGAACTCCCTGGGGGAGCCTTTACGCAACCCCACACTCAACAGGACTCTGCGTCTTCACTCTTTCCTAACAACCCTAAACATAACCCTAACCGCAACAAGAAGCTGAACCTGAGTTAGACCCGAAAAAACACGTACGGTGCCACTTTCTGCCATCAAAAAGTGCTCTCAGCGGAAGCCTTTGGGTACACCTGAACTCCCTGGGGGAGCCTTTACGCAACCCCACACTCAACAGGACTCTGCGTCTTCACTCTTTCCTAACAACCCTAAACATAACCCTAACCGCAACAAGAAGCTGAACCCGAGTTAGACCCGAAAAAACACGTACGGTGCCACTTTCTGCCATCAAAAAGTGCTCTCAGCGGAAGCCTTTGGGTACACCTGAACTCCCTGGGGGAGCCTTTACGCAACCCCACACTCAACAGGACTCTGCGTCTTCACTCTTTCCTAACAACCCTAAACATAACCCTAACCGCAACAAGAAGCTGAACCTGAGTTAGACCCGAAAAAACACGTACGGTGCCACTTTCTGCCATCAAAAAGTGCTCTCAGCGGAAGCCTTTGGGTACACCTGAACTCCCTGGGGGAGCCTTTACGCAACCCCACACTCAACAGGACTCTGCGTCTTCACTCTTTCCTAACAACCCTAAACATAACCCTAACCGCAACAAGAAGCTGAACCCGAGTTAGACCCGAAAAAACACGTACGGTGCCACTTTCTGCCATCAAAAAGTGCTCTCAGCGGAAGCCTTTGGGTACACCTGAACTCCCTGGGGGAGCCTTTACGCAACCCCACACTCAACAGGACTCTGCGTCTTCACTCTTTCCTAACAACCCTAAACATAACCCTAACCGCAACAAGAAGCTGAACCTGAGTTAGACCCGAAAAAACACGTACGGTGCCACTTTCTGCCATCAAAAAGTGCTCTCAGCGGAAGCCTTTGGGTACACCTGAACTCCCTGGGGGAGCCTTTACGCAACCCCACACTCAACAGGACTCTGCGTCTTCACTCTTTCCTAACAACCCTAAACATAACCCTAACCGCAACAAGAAGCTGAACCCGAGTTAGACCCGAAAAAACACGTACGGTGCCACTTTCTGCCATCAAAAAGTGCTCTCAGCGGAAGCCTTTGGGTACACCTGAACTCCCTGGGGGAGCCTTTACGCAACCCCACACTCAACAGGACTCTGCGTCTTCACTCTTTCCTAACAACCCTAAACATAACCCTAACCGCAACAAGAAGCTGAACCCGAGTTAGACCCGAAAAAACACGTACGGTGCCACTTTCTGCCATCAAAAAGTGCTCTCAGCGGAAGCCTTTGGGTACACCTGAACTCCCTGGGGGAGCCTTTACGCAACCCCACACTCAACAGGACTCTGCGTCTTCACTGTTTCCTAACAACCCTAAACATAACCCTAACCGGAACAAGAAGCTGAACCCGAGTTAGACCCGAAAAAACACGTACGGTGCCACTTTCTGCCATCAAAAAGTGCTCTCAGCGGAAGCCTTTGGGTACACCTGAACTCCCTGGGGGAGCCTTTACGCAACCCCACACTCAACAGGACTCTGCGTCTTCACTCTTTCCTAACAACCCTAAACATAACCCTAACCGCAACAAGAAGCAGAACCCGAGTTAGACCCGAAAAAACACGTACGGTGCCACTTTCTGCCATCAAAAAGTGCTCTCAGCGGAAGCCTTTGGGTACACCTGAACTCCCTGGGGGAGCCTTTACGCAACCCCACACTCAACAGGACTCTGCGTCTTCACTCTTTCCAAACAACCCTAAACATAACCCTAACCGGAACAAGAAGCTGAACCCGAGTTAGACCCGAAAAAACACGTACGGTGCCACTTTCTGCCATCAAAAAGTGCTCTCAGTGGAAGCCTTTGGGTACACCTGAACTCCCTGGGGGAGCCTTTACGCAACCCCACACTCAACAGGACTCTGCGTCTTCACTCTTTCCTAACAACCCTAAACATAACCCTAACCGCAACAAGAAGCTGAACCCGAGTTAGACCCGAAAAAACACGTACGGTGCCACTTTCTGCCATCAAAAAGTGCTCTCAGCGGAAGCCTTTGGGAACAACTGAACTCCCTGGGGGAGCCTTTACGCAACCCCACACTCAACAGGACTCTGCGTCTTCACCCTTTCCTAACAACCCTAAACATAACCCTAACCGGAACAAGAAGCTGAACCCGAGTTAGACCCGAAAAAACACGTACGGTGCCACTTTCTGCCATCAAAAAGTGCTCTCAGCGGAAGCCTTTGGGTACACCTGAACTCCCTGGGGGAGCCTTTACGCAAACCCACACTCAACAGGACTCTGCGTCTTCACTCTTTCCTAACAACCCTAAACATAACCCTAACCGCAACAAGAAGCTCAACCCGAGTTAGACCCGAAAAAACACGTACGGTGCCACTTTCTGCCATCCAAAAGTGCTCTCAGCGGAAGCCTTTGGGTACACCTGAACTCCCTGGGGGAGCCTTTACGCAACCCCACACTCAACAGGACTCTGCGTCTTCACTCTTTCCTAACAACCCTAAACATAACCCTAACCGCAACAAGAAGCTGAACCCGAGTTAGACCCGAAAAAACACGTACGGTGCCACTTTCTGCCATCAAAAAGTGCTCTCAGCGGAAGCCTTTGGGTACACCTGAACTCCCTGGGGGAGCCTTTACGCAACCCCACACTCAACAGGACTCTGCGTCTTCACTCTTTCCTAACAACCCTAAACATAACCCTAACCGCAACAAGAAGCTGAACCTGAGTTAGACCCGAAAAAACACGTACGGTGCCACTTTCTGCCATCAAAAAGTGCTCTCAGCGGAAGCCTTTGGGTACACCTGAACTCCCTGGGGGAGCCTTTACGCAACCCCACACTCAACAGGACTCTGCGTCTTCACTCTTTCCTAACAACCCTAAACATAACCCTAACCGCAACAAGAAGCTGAACCCGAGTTAGACCCGAAAAAACACGTACGGTGCCACTTTCTGCCATCAAAAAGTGCTCTCAGCGGAAGCCTTTGGGTACACCTGAACTCCCTGGGGGAGCCTTTACGCAACCCCACACTCAACAGGACTCTGCGTCTTCACTCTTTCCTAACAACCCTAAACATAACCCTAACCGCAACAAGAAGCTGAACCTGAGTTAGACCCGAAAAAACACGTACGGTGCCACTTTCTGCCATCAAAAAGTGCTCTCAGCGGAAGCCTTTGGGTACACCTGAACTCCCTGGGGGAGCCTTTACGCAACCCCACACTCAACAGGACTCTGCGTCTTCACTCTTTCCTAACAACCCTAAACATAACCCTAACCGGAACAAGAAGCTGAACCCGAGTTAGACCCGAAAAAACACGTACGGTGCCACTTTCTGCCATCAAAAAGTGCTCTCAGCGGAAGCCTTTGGGTACACCTGAACTCCCTGGGGGAGCCTTTACGCAACCCCACACTCAACAGGACTCTGCGTCTTCACTCTTTCCTAACAACCCTAAACATAACCCTAACCGCAACAAGAAGCTGAACCCGAGTTAGACCCGAAAAAACACGTACGGTGCCACTTTCTGCCATCAAAAAGTGCTCTCAGCGGAAGCCTTTGGCTACACCTGAACTCCCTGGGGGAGCCTTTACGCAACCCCACACTCAACAGGACTCTGCGTCTTCACTGTTTCCTAACAACCCTAAACATAACCCTAACCGGAACAAGAAGCTGAACCCGAGTTAGACCCGAAAAAACACGTACGGTGCCACTTTCTGCCATCAAAAAGTGCTCTCAGCGGAAGCCTTTGGGTACACCTGAACTCCCTGGGGGAGCCTTTACGCAACCCCACACTCAACAGGACTCTGCGTCTTCACTCTTTCCTAACAACCCTAAACATAACCCTAACCGCAACAAGAAGCTGAACCCGAGTTAGACCCGAAAAAACACGTACGGTGCCACTTTCTGCCATCAAAAAGTGCTCTCAGCGGAAGCCTTTGGGTACACCTGAACTCCCTGGGGGAGCCTTTACGCAACCCCACACTCAACAGGACTCTGCGTCTTCACTCTTTCCAAACAACCCTAAACATAACCCTAACCGGAACAAGAAGCTGAACCCGAGTTAGACCCGAAAAAACACGTACGGTGCCACTTTCTGCCATCAAAAAGTGCTCTCAGTGGAAGCCTTTGGGTACACCTGAACTCCCTGGGGGAGCCTTTACGCAACCCCACACTCAACAGGACTCTGCGTCTTCACTCTTTCCTAACAACCCTAAACATAACCCTAACCGCAACAAGAAGCTGAACCCGAGTTAGACCCGAAAAAACACGTACGGTGCCACTTTCTGCCATCAAAAAGTGCTCTCAGCGGAAGCCTTTGGGAACACCTGAACTCCCTGGGGGAGCCTTTACGCAACCCCACACTCAACAGGACTCTGCGTCTTCACCCTTTCCTAACAACCCTAAACATAACCCTAACCGGAACAAGAAGCTGAACCCGAGTTAGACCCGAAAAAACACGTACGGTGCCACTTTCTGCCATCAAAAAGTGCTCTCAGCGGAAGCCTTTGGGTACACCTGAACTCCCTGGGGGAGCCTTTACGCAAACCCACACTCAACAGGACTCTGCGTCTTCACTCTTTCCTAACAACCCTAAACATAACCCTAACCGCAACAAGAAGCTCAACCCGAGTTAGACCCGAAAAAACACGTACGGTGCCACTTTCTGCCATCAAAAAGTGCTCTCAGCGGAAGCCTTTGAGTACACCTGAACTCCCTGGGGGAGCCTTTACGCAACCCCACACTCAACAGGACTCTGCGTCTTCACCCTTTCCTAACAACCCTAAACATAACCCTTACCGCAACAAGAAGCTGAACCCGAGTTAGACCCGAAAAAACACGTACGGTGCCACTTTCTGCCATCAAAAAGTGCTCTCAGCGGAAGCCTTTGGGTACACCTGAACTCCCTGGGGGAGCCTTTACGCAACCCCACACTCAACAGGACTCTGCGTCTTCACTCTTTCCTAACAACCCTAAACATAACCCTAACCGCAACAAGAAGCTGAACCCGAGTTAGACCCGAAAAAACACGTACGGTGCCACTTTCTGCCATCAAAAAGTGCTCTCAGCGGAAGCCTTTGGGTACACCTGAACTCCCTGGGGGAGCCTTTACGCAACCCCACACTCAACAGGACTCTGCGTCTTCACTCTTTCCTAACAACCCTAAACATAACCCTAACCGCAACAAGAAGCTCAACCCGAGTTAGACCCGAAAAAACACGTACGGTGCCACTTTCTGCCATCAAAAAGTGCTCTCAGCGGAAGCCTTTGGGTACACCTGAACTCCCTGGGGGAGCCTTTACGCAACCCCACACTCAACAGGACTCTGCGTCTTCACTCTTTCCAAACAACCCTAAACATAACCCTAACCGGAACAAGAAGCTGAACCCGAGTTAGACCCGAAAAAACACGTACGGTGCCACTTTCTGCCATCAAAAAGTGCTCTCAGTGGAAGCCTTTGGGTACACCTGAACTCCCTGGGGGAGCCTTTACGCAACCCCACACTCAACAGGACTCTGCGTCTTCACTCTTTCCTAACAACCCTAAACATAACCCTAACCGCAACAAGAAGCTGAACCCGAGTTAGACCCGAAAAAACACGTACGGTGCCACTTTCTGCCATCAAAAAGTGCTCTCAGCGGAAGCCTTTGGGAACACCTGAACTCCCTGGGGGAGCCTTTACGCAACCCCACACTCAACAGGACTCTGCGTCTTCACCCTTTCCTAACAACCCTAAACATAACCCTAACCGGAACAAGAAGCTGAACCCGAGTTAGACCCGAAAAAACACGTACGGTGCCACTTTCTGCCATCAAAAAGTGCTCTCAGCGGAAGCCTTTGGGTACACCTGAACTCCCTGGGGGAGCCTTTACGCAACCCCACACTCAACAGGACTCTGCGTCTTCACTCTTTCCTAACAACCCTAAACATAACCCTAACCGCAACAAGAAGCTCAACCCGAGTTAGACCCGAAAAAACACGTACGGTGCCACTTTCTGCCATCAAAAAGTGCTCTCAGCGGAAGCCTTTGAGTACAACTGAACTCCCTGGGGGAGCCTTTACGCAACCCCACACTCAACAGGACTCTGCGTCTTCACCCTTTCCTAACAACCCTAAACATAACCCTTACCGCAACAAGAAGCTGAACCCGAGTTAGACCCGAAAAAACACGTACGGTGCCACTTTCTGCCATCAAAAAGTGCTCTCAGCGGAAGCCTTTGGGAACACCTGAACTCCCTGGGGGAGCCTTTACGCAACCCCACACTCAACAGGACTCTGCGTCTTCACTCTTTCCTAACAACCCTAAACATAACCCTAACCGCAACAAGAAGCTGAACCCGAGTTAGACCCGAAAAAACACGTACGGTGCCACTTTCTGCCATCAAAAAGTGCTCTCAGCGGAAGCCTTTGGGTACACCTGAACTCCCTGGGGGAGCCTTTACGCAACCCCACACTCAACAGGACTCTGCGTCTTCACCCTTTCCTAACAACCCTAAACATAACCCTTACCGCAACAAGAAGCTGAACCCGAGTTAGACCCGAAAAAACACGTACGGTGCCACTTTCTGCCATCAAAAAGTGCTCTCAGCGGAAGCCTTTGGGTACACCTGAACTCCCTGGGGGAGCCTTTACGCAACCCCACACTCAACAGGACTCTGCGTCTTCACTCTTTCCTAACAACCCTAAACATAACCCTAACCGCAACAAGAAGCTGAACCCGAGTTAGACCCGAAAAAACACGTACGGTGCCACTTTCTGCCATCAAAAAGTGCTCTCAGCGGAAGCCTTTGGGTACACCTGAACTCCCTGGGGGAGCCTTTACGCAACCCCACACTCAACAGGACTCTGCGTCTTCACTCTTTCCTAACAACCCTAAACATAACCCTAACCGCAACAAGAAGCTCAACCCGAGTTAGACCCGAAAAAACACGTACGGTACCACTTTCTGCCATCAAAAAGTGCTCTCAGCGGAAGCCTTTGGGTACACCTGAACTCCCTGGGGGAGCCTTTACGCAACCCCACACTCAACAGGACTCTGCGTCTTCACTCTTTCCTAACAACCCTAAACATAACCCTAACCGCAACAAGAAGCAGAACCCGAGTTAGACCCGAAAAAACACGTACGGTGCCACTTTCTGCCATCAAAAAGTGCTCTCAGCGCAAGCCTTTGGGTACACCTGAACTCCCTGGGGGAGCCTTTACGCAACCCCACACTCAACAGGACTCTGCGTCTTCACTCTTTCCTAACAACCCTAAACATAACCCTAACCGCAACAAGAAGCTGAACCCGAGTTAGACCCGAAAAAACACGTACGGTGCCACTTTCTGCCATCAAAAAGTGCTCTCAGCGGAAGCCTTTGGGTACACCTGAACTCCCTGGGGGAGCCTTTATGCAACCCCACACTCAACAGGACTCTGCGTCTTCACTCTTTCCTAACAACCCTAAACATAACCCTAACCGGAACAAGAAGCTGAACCCGAGTTAGACCCGAAAAAACACGTACGGTGCCACTTTCTGCCATCAAAAAGTGCTCTCAGCGGAAGCCTTTGGGTACACCTGAACTCCCTGGGGGAGCCTTTACGCAACCCCACACTCAACAGGACTCTGCGTCTTCACTCTTTCCTAACAACCCTAACATAACCCTAACCGGAACAAGAAGCTGAACCTGAGTTAGACCCGAAAAAACACGTACGGTGCCACTTTCTGCCATCAAAAAGTGCTCTCAGCGGAAGCCTTTGGGTACACCTGAACTCCCTGGGGGAGCCTTTACGCAACCCCACACTCAACAGGACTCTGCGTCTTCACTCTTTCCTAACAACCCTAAACATAACCCTAACCGCAACAAGAAGCTCAACCCGAGTTAGACCCGAATAAACACGTACGGTGTCACTTTCTGCCATCAAAAAGTGCTCTCAGCGGAAGGCTTTGGGTACACCTGAACTCCCTGGGGGAGCCTTTACGCAACCCCACACTCAACAGGACTCTGCGTCTTCACTCTTTCCTAACAACCCTAAACATAACCCTAACCGCAACAAGAAGCTCAACCCGAGTTAGACCCGAAAAAACACGTACGGTGCCACTTTCTGCCATCAAAAAGTGCTCTCAGCGGAAGCCTTTGGGTACACCTGAACTCCCTGGGGGAGCCTTTACGCAACCCCACACTCAACAGGACTCTGCGTCTTCACTCTTTCCTAACAACCCTAAACATAACCCTAACCGCAACAAGAAGCTGAACCCGAGTTAGACCCGAAAAAACACGTACGGTGCCACTTTCTGCCATCCAAAAGTGCTCTCAGCGGAAGCCTTTGGGTACACCTGAACTCCCTGGGGGAGCCTTTACGCAACCCCACACTCAACAGGACTCTGCGTCTTCACTCTTTCCTAACAACCCTAACATAACCCTAACCGGAACAAGAAGCTGAACCTGAGTTAGACCCGAAAAAACACGTACGGTGCCACTTTCTGCCATCAAAAAGTGCTCTCAGCGGAAGCCTTTGGGTACACCTGAACTCCCTGGGGGAGCCTTTACGCAACCCCACACTCAACAGGACTCTGCGTCTTCACTCTTTCCTAACAACCCTAAACATAACCCTAACCGCAACAAGAAGCTGAACCCGAGTTAGACCCGAAAAAACACGTACGGTGCCACTTTCTGCCATCAAATAGTGCTCTCAGCGGAAGCCTTTGGGTACACCTGAACTCCCTGGGGGAGCCTTTACGCAACCCCACACTCAACAGGACTCTGCGTCTTCACTCTTTCCTAACAACCCTAAACATAACCCTAACCGGAACAAGAAGCTGAACCCGAGTTAGACCCGAAAAAACACGTACGGTGCCACTTTCTGCCATCCAAAAGTGCTCTCAGCGGAAGCCTTTGGGAACACCTGAACTCCCTGGGGGAGCCTTTACGCAACCCCACACTCAACAGGACTCTGCGTCTTCACTCTTTCCTAACAACCCTAAACATAAGCCTAACCGGAACAAGAAGCTCAACCCGAGTTAGACCCGAAAAAACACGTACGGTGCCACTTTCTGCCATCCAAAAGTGCTCTCAGCGGAAGCCTTTGGGTACACCTGAACTCCCTGGGGGAGCCTTTACGCAACCCCACACTCAACAGGACTCTGCGTCTTCACTCTTTCCTAACAACCCTAAACATAACCCTAACCGCAACAAGAAGCTGAACCCGAGTTAGACCCGAAAAAACACGTACGGTGCCACTTTCTGCCATCAAAAAGTGCTCTCAGCGGAAGCCTTTGGGTACACCTGAACTCCCTGGGGGAGCCTTTACGCAACCCCACACTCAACAGGACTCTGCGTCTTCACTCTTTCCTAACAACCCTAAACATAACCCTAACCGCAACAAGAAGCTGAACCCGAGTTAGACCCGAAAAAACATGTACGGTGCCACTTTCTGCCATCAAAAAGTGCTCTGAGCGGAAGCCTTTGGGTACACCTGAACTCCCTGGGGGAGCCTTTACGCAACCCCACACTCAACAGGACTCTGCGTCTTCACTCTTTCCTAACAACCCTAAACATAACCCTAACCGGAACAAGAAGCTGAACCCGAGTTAGACCCGAAAAAACACGTACGGTGCCACTTTCTGCCATCAAAAAGTGCTCTCAGCGGAAGCCTTTGGGTACACCTGAACTCCCTGGGGGAGCCTTTACGCAACCCCACACTCAACAGGACTCTGCGTCTTCACTCTTTCCTAACAACCCTAAACATAACCCTAACCGCAACAAGAAGCTGAACCCGAGTTAGACCCGAAAAAACACGTACGGTGCCACTTTCTGCCATCAAAAAGTGCTCTCAGCGGAAGCCTTTGGGTACACCTGAACTCCCTGGGGGAGCCTTTACGCAACCGCACACTCAACAGGACTCTGCGTCTTCACTCTTTCCTAACAACCCTAAACATAAGCCTAACCGGAACAAGAAGCTCAACCCGAGTTAGACCCGAAAAAACACGTACGGTGCCACTTTCTGCCATCAAAAAGTGCTCTCAGCGGAAGCCTTTGGGTACACCTGAACTCCCTGGGGGAGCCTTTACGCAACCCCACACTCAACAGGACTCTGCGTCTTCACTCTTTCCTAACAACCCTAAACATAACCCTAACCGCAACAAGAAGCTGAACCCGAGTTAGACCCGAAAAAACACGTACGGTGCCACTTTCTGCCATCAAAAAGTGCTCTCAGCGGAAGCCTTTGGGTACACCTGAACTCCCTGGGGGAGCCTTTACGCAACCCCACACTCAACAGGACTCTGCGTCTTCACTCTTTCCTAACAACCCTAAACATAACCCTAACCGCAACAAGAAGCTGAACCCGAGTTAGACCCGAAAAAACACGTACGGTGCCACTTTCTGCCATCAAAAAGTGCTCTCAGCGGAAGCCTTTGGGTACACCTGAACTCCCTGGGGGAGCCTTTACGCAACCCCACACTCAACAGGACTCTGCGTCTTCACTCTTTCCTAACAACCCTAAACATAACCCTAACCGCAACAAGAAGCTGAACCCGAGTTAGACCCGAAAAAACACGTACGGTGCCACTTTCTGCCATCAAAAAGTGCTCTCAGCGGAAGCCTTTGGGTACACCTGAACTCCCTGGGGGAGCCTTTACGCAACCCCACACTCAACAGGACTCTGCGTCTTCACTCTTTCCTAACAACCCTAAACATAACCCTAACCGGAACAAGAAGCTGAACCCGAGTTAGACCCGAAAAAACACGTACGGTGCCACTTTCTGCCATCAAAAAGTGCTCTCAGCGGAAGCCTTTGGGTACACCTGAACTCCCTGGGGGAGCCTTTACGCAACCCCACACTCAACAGGACTCTGCGTCTTCACTCTTTCCTAACAACCCTAAACATAACCCTAACCGCAACAAGAAGCTCAACCCGAGTTAGACCCGAAAAAACACGTACGGTGCCACTTTCTGCCATCCAAAAGTGCTCTCAGCGGAAGCCTTTGGGTACACCTGAACTCCCTGGGGGAGCCTTTACGCAACCCCACACTCAACAGGACTCTGCGTCTTCACTCTTTCCTAACAACCCTAAACATAACCCTAACCGGAACAAGAAGCTGAACCCGAGTTAGACCCGAAAAAACACGTACGGTGCCACTTTCTGCCATCAAAAAGTGCTCTCAGCGGAAGCCTTTGGGTACACCTGAACTCCCTGGGGGAGCCTTTACGCAACCCCACACTCAACAGGACTCTGCGTCTTCACTCTTTCCTAACAACCCTAAACATAACCCTAACCGCAACAAGAAGCTCAACCCGAGTTAGACCCGAAAAAACACGTACGGTGCCACTTTCTGCCATCAAAAAGTGCTCTGAGCGGAAGCCTTTGGGTACACCTGAACTCCCTGGGGGAGCCTTTACGCAACCCCACACTCAACAGGACTCTGCGTCTTCACTCTTTCCTAACAACCCTAAACATAACCCTAACCGGAACAAGAAGCTGAACCCGAGTTAGACCCGAAAAAACACGTACGGTGCCACTTTCTGCCATCAAAAAGTGCTCTCAGCGGAAGCCTTTGGGTACACCTGAACTCCCTGGGGGAGCCTTTACACAACCCCACACTCAACAGGACTCTGCGTCTTCACTCTTTCCTAACAACCCTAAACATAACCCTAACCGCAACAAGAAGCTCAACCCGAGTTAGACCCGAAAAAACACGTACGGTGCCACTTTCTGCCATCAAAAAGTGCTCTGAGCGGAAGCCTTTGGGTACACCTGAACTCCCTGGGGGAGCCTTTACGCAACCGCACACTCAACAGGACTCTGCGTCTTCACTCTTTCCTAACAACCCTAAACATAAGCCTAACCGGAACAAGAAGCTGAACCCGAGTTAGACCCGAAAAAACACGTACGGTGCCACTTTCTGCCATCCAAAAGTGCTCTCAGCGGAAGCCTTTGGGTACACCTGAACTCCCTGGGGGAGCCTTTACGCAACCCCACACTCAACAGGACTCTGCGTCTTCACTCTTTCCTAACAACCCTAAACATAAGCCTAACCGGAACAAGAAGCTGAACCCGAGTTAGACCCGAAAAAACACGTACGGTGCCACTTTCTGCCATCAAAAAGTGCTCTCAGCGGAAGCCTTTGGGTACACCTGAACTCCCTGGGGGAGCCTTTACGCAACCCCACACTCAACAGGACTCTGCGTCTTCACTCTTTCCTAACAACCCTAAACATAACCCTAACCGCAACAAGAAGCTCAACCCGAGTTAGACCCGAAAAAACACGTACGGTGCCACTTTCTGCCATCAAAAAGTGCTCTCAGCGGAAGCCTTTGGGTACACCTGAACTCCCTGGGGGAGCCTTTACGCAACCCCACACTCAACAGGACTCTGCGTCTTCACTCTTTCCTAACAACCCTAAACATAACCCTAACCGCAACAAGAAGCTGAACCCGAGTTAGACCCGAAAAAACACGTACGGTGCCACTTTCTGCCATCAAAAAGTGCTCTGAGCGGAAGCCTTTGGGTACACCTGAACTCCCTGGGGGAGCCTTTACGCAACCCCACACTCAACAGGACTCTGCGTCTTCACTCTTTCCTAACAACCCTAAACATAAGCCTAACCGGAACAAGAAGCTGAACCCGAGTTAGACCCGAAAAAACACGTACGGTGCCACTTTCTGCCATCAAAAAGTGCTCTCAGCGGAAGCCTTTGGGAACACCTGAACTCCCTGGGGGAGCCTTTACGCAACCGCACACTCAACAGGACTCTGCGTCTTCACTCTTTCCTAGCAACCCTAAACATAAGCCTAACCGGAACAAGAAGCTCAACCCGAGTTAGACCCGAAAAAACACGTACGGTGCCACTTTCTGCCATCAAAAAGTGCTCTCAGCGGAAGCCTTTGGGTACACCTGAACTCCCTGGGGGAGCCTTTACGCAACCCCACACTCAACAGGACTCTGCGTCTTCACTCTTTCCTAACAACCCTAAACATAACCCTAACCGCAACAAGAAGCTGAACCCGAGTTAGACCCGAAAAAACACGTACGGTGCCACTTTCTGCCATCAAAAAGTGCTCTCAGCGGAAGCCTTTGGGTACACCTGAACTCCCTGGGGGAGCCTTTACGCAACCCCACACTCAACAGGACTCTGCGTCTTCACTCTTTCCTAACAACCCTAAACATAACCCTAACCGCAACAAGAAGCTCAACCCGAGTTAGACCCGAAAAAACATGTACGGTGCCACTTTCTGCCATCAAAAAGTGCTCTGAGCGGAAGCCTTTGGGTACACCTGAACTCCCTGGGGGAGCCTTTACGCAACCCCACACTCAACAGGACTCTGCGTCTTCACTCTTTCCTAACAACCCTAAACATAACCCTAACCGGAACAAGAAGCTGAACCCGAGTTAGACCCGAAAAAACACGTACGGTGCCACTTTCTGCCATCAAAAAGTGCTCTCAGCGGAAGCCTTTGGGTACACCTGAACTCCCTGGGGGAGCCTTTACGCAACCCCACACTCAACAGGACTCTGCGTCTTCACTCTTTCCTAACAACCCTAAACATAACCCTAACCGCAACAAGAAGCTGAACCCGAGTTAGACCCGAAAAAACACGTACGGTGCCACTTTCTGCCATCAAAAAGTGCTCTCAGCGGAAGCCTTTGGGTACACCTGAACTCCCTGGGGGAGCCTTTACGCAACCCCACACTCAACAGGACTCTGCGTCTTCACTCTTTCCTAACAACCCTAAACATAACCCTAACCGCAACAAGAAGCTGAACCCGAGTTAGACCCGAAAAAACACGTACGGTGCCACTTTCTGCCATCAAAAAGTGCTCTCAGCGCAAGCCTTTGGGTACACCTGAACTCCCTGGGGGAGCCTTTACGCAACCCCACACTCAACAGGACTCTGCGTCTTCACTCTTTCCTAACAACCCTAAACATAACCCTAACCGCAACAAGAAGCTGAACCCGAGTTAGACCCGAAAAAACACGTACGGTGCCACTTTCTGCCATCCAAAAGTGCTCTCAGCGGAAGCCTTTGGGTACACCTGAACTCCCTGGGGGAGCCTTTACGCAACCCCACACTCAACAGGACTCTGCGTCTTCACTCTTTCCTAACAACCCTAAACATAACCCTAACCGCAACAAGAAGCTGAACCCGAGTTAGACCCGAAAAAACACGTACGGTGCCACTTTCTGCCATCAAAAAGTGCTCTCAGTGGAAGCCTTTGGGTACACCTGAACTCCCTGGGGGAGCCTTTACGCAACCCCACACTCAACAGGACTCTGCGTCTTCACTCTTTCCTAACAACCCTAAACATAACCCTAACCGCAACAAGAAGCTGAACCCGAGTTAGACCCGAAAAAACACGTACGGTGCCACTTTCTGCCATCAAAAAGTGCTCTCAGCGGAAGCCTTTGGGTACACCTGAACTCCCTGGGGGAGCCTTTACGCAACCCCACACTCAACAGGACTCTGCGTCTTCACTCTTTCGTAACAACCCTAAACATAACCCTAACCGCAACAAGAAGCTGAACCCGAGTTAGACCCGAAAAAACACGTACGGTGCCACTTTCTGCCATCAAAAAGTGCTCTCAGCGGAAGCCTTTGGGTACACCTGAACTCCCTGGGGGAGCCTTTACGCAACCCCACACTCAACAGGACTCTGTGTCTTCACTCTTTCCTAACAACCCTAAACATAACCCTAACCGCAACAAGAAGCTGAACCCGAGTTAGACCCGAAAAAACACGTACGGTGCCACTTTCTGCCATCAAAAAGTGCTCTCAGCGGAAGCCTTTGGGTACACCTGAACTCCCTGGGGGAGCCTTTACGCAACCCCACACTCAACAGGACTCTGCGTCTTCACTCTTTCCTAACAACCCTAAACATAAGCCTAACCGCAACAAGAAGCTGAACCCGAGTTAGACCCGAAAAAACACGTACGGTGCCACTTTCTGCCATCAAAAAGTGCTCTCAGCGGAAGCCTTTGGGTACACCTGAACTCCCTGGGGGAGCCTTTACGCAACCCCACACTCAACAGGACTCTGTGTCTTCACTCTTTCCTAACAACCCTAAACATAACCCTAACCGCAACAAGAAGCTGAACCCGAGTTAGACCCGAAAAAACACGTACGGTGCCACTTTCTACCATCAAAAAGTGCTCTCAGCGGAAGCCTTTGGGTACACCTGAACTCCCTGGGGGAGCCTTTACGCAACCCCACACTCAACAGGACTCTGCGTCTTCACTCTTTCCTAACAACCCTAAACATAACCCTAACCGCAACAAGAAGCTGAACCCGAGTTAGACCCGAAAAAACACGTACGGTGCCACTTTCTGCCATCAAAAAGTGCTCTCAGCGGAAGCCTTTGGGTACACCTGAACTCCCTGGGGGAGCCTTTACGCAACCCCACACTCAACAGGACGCTGCGTCTTCACTCTTTCCTAACAACCCTAAACATAACCCTAACCGCAACAAGAAGCTGAACCTGAGTTTGACCCGAAAAAACACGTACGGTGCCACTTTCTGCCATCCAAAAGTGCTCTCAGCGCAAGCCTTTGGGTACACCTGAACTCCCTGGGGGAGCCTTTACGCAACCCCACACTCAACAGGACTCTGCGTCTTCACTCTTTCCTAACAACCCTAAACATAACCCTAACCGGAACAAGAAGCTCAACCCGAGTTAGACCCGAAAAAACACGTACGGTGCCACTTTCTGCCATCAAAAAGTGCTCTGAGCGGAAGCCTTTGGGTACACCTGAACTCCCTGGGGGAGCCTTTACGCAACCCCACACTCAACAGGACTCTGCGTCTTCACTCTTTCCTAACAACCCTAAACATAACCCTAACCGCAACAAGAAGCTGAACCTGAGTTAGACCCGAAAAAACACGTACGGTGCCACTTTCTGCCATCAAAAAGTGCTCTCAGCGGAAGCCTTTGGGTACACCTGAACTCCCTGGGGGAGCCTTTACGCAACCCCACACTCAACAGGACTCTGCGTCTTCACTCTTTCCTAACAACCCTAAACATAACCCTAACCGCAACAAGAAGCTAAACCCGAGTTAGACCCGAAAAAACACGTACGGTGCCACTTTCTGCCATCCAAAAGTGCTCTCAGCGGAAGCCTTTGGGTACACCTGAACTCCCTGGGGGAGCCTTTACGCAACCCCACACTCAACAGGACTCTGCGTCTTCACTCTTTCCTAACAACCCTAAACATAACCCTAACCGCAACAAGAAGCTGAACCTGAGTTAGACCCGAAAAAACACGTACGGTGCCACTTTCTGCCATCAAAAAGTGCTCTCAGCGGAAGCCTTTGGGTACACCTGAACTCCCTGGGGGAGCCTTTACGCAACCCCACACTCAACAGGACTCTGCGTCTTCACTCTTTCCTAACAACCCTAAACATAACCCTAACCGCAACAAGAAGCTCAACCCGAGTTAGACCCGAAAAAACACGTACGGTGCCACTTTCTGCCATCAAAAAGTGCTCTCAGCGGAAGCCTTTGGGTACACCTGAACTCCCTGGGGGAGCCTTTACGCAACCCCACACTCAACAGGACTCTGCGCCTTCACTCTTTCCTAACAACCCTAAACATAACCCTAACCGCAACAAGAAGCTCAACCCGAGTTAGACCCGAAAAAACACGTACGGTGCCACTTTCTGCCATCAAAAAGTGCTCTCAGCGGAAGCCTTTGGGTACACCTGAACTCCCTGGGGGAGCCTTTACGCAACCCCACACTCAACAGGACTCTGCGTCTTCACTCTTTCCTAACAACCCTAAACATAACCCTAACCGCAACAAGAAGCTCAACCCGAGTTAGACCCGAAAAAACACGTACGGTGCCACTTTCTGCCATCAAAAAGTGCTCTCAGCGGAAGCCTTTGGGTACACCTGAACTCCCTGGGGGAGCCTTTACGCAACCCCACACTCAACAGGACTCTGTGTCTTCACTCTTTCCTAACAACCCTAAACATAACCCTAACCGCAACAAGAAGCTGAACCCGAGTTAGACCCGAAAAAACACGTACGGTGCCACTTTCTGCCATCAAAAAGTGCTCTCAGCGGAAGCCTTTGGGTACACCTGAACTCCCTGGGGGAGCCTTTACGCAACCCCACACTCAACAGGACTCTGCGTCTTCACTCTTTCCTAACAACCCTAAACATAAGCCTAACCGCAACAAGAAGCTGAACCCGAGTTAGACCCGAAAAAACACGTACGGTGCCACTTTCTGCCATCAAAAAGTGCTCTCAGCGGAAGCCTTTGGGTACACCTGAACTCCCTGGGGGAGCCTTTACGCAACCCCACACTCAACAGGACTCTGTGTCTTCAATCTTTCCTAACAACCCTAAACATAACCCTAACCGCAACAAGAAGCTGAACCCGAGTTAGACCCGAAAAAACACGTACGGTGCCACTTTCTGCCATCAAAAAGTGCTCTCAGCGGAAGCCTTTGGGTACACCTGAACTCCCTGGGGGAGCCTTTACGCAACCCCACACTCAACAGGACTCTGCGTCTTCACTCTTTCCTAACAACCCTAAACATAACCCTAACCGCAACAAGAAGCTGAACCCGAGTTAGACCCGAAAAAACACGTACGGTGCCACTTTCTGCCATCAAAAAGTGCTCTCAGCGGAAGCCTTTGGGTACACCTGAACTCCCTGGGGGAGCCTTTACGCAACCCCACACTCAACAGGACTCTGCGTCTTCACTCTTTCCTAACAACCCTAAACATAACCCTAACCGCAACAAGAAGCTGAACCTGAGTTTGACCCGAAAAAACACGTACGGTGCCACTTTCTGCCATCCAAAAGTGCTCTCAGCGCAAGCCTTTGGGTACACCTGAACTCCCTGGGGGAGCCTTTACGCAACCCCACACTCAACAGGACTCTGCGTCTTCACTCTTTCCTAACAACCCTAAACATAACCCTAACCGCAACAAGAAGCTGAACCCGAGTTAGACCCGAAAAAACACGTACGGTGCCACTTTCTGCCATCAAAAAGTGCTCTCAGCGGAAGCCTTTGGGTACACCTGAACTCCCTGGGGGAGCCTTTACGCAACCCCACACTCAACAGGACTCTGCGTCTTCACTCTTTCCTAACAACCCTAAACATAACCCTAACCGCAACAAGAAGCTAAACCCGAGTTAGACCCGAAAAAACAAGTACGGTGCCACTTTCTGCCATCCAAAAGTGATCTCAGCGGAAGCCTTTGGGTACACCTGAACTCCCTGGGGGAGCCTTTACGCAACCCCACACTCAACAGGACTCTGCGTCTTCACTCTTTCCTAACAACCCTAAACATAACCCTAACCGCAACAAGAAGCTGAACCTGAGTTAGACCCGAAAAAACACGTACGGTGCCACTTTCTGCCATCAAAAAGTGCTCTGAGCGGAAGCCTTTGGGTACACCTGAACTCCCTGGGGGAGCCTTTACGCAACCCCACACTCAACAGGACTCTGCGTCTTCACTCTTTCCTAACAACCCTAAACATAACCCTAACCGCAACAAGAAGCTCAACCCGAGTTAGACCCGAAAAAACACGTACGGTGCCACTTTCTGCCATCAAAAAGTGCTCTCAGCGGAAGCCTTTGGGTACACCTGAACTCCCTGGGGGAGCCTTTACGCAACCCCACACTCAACAGGACTCTGCGCCTTCACTCTTTCCTAACAACCCTAAACATAACCCTAACCGCAACAAGAAGCTGAACCCGAGTTAGACCCGAAAAAACACGTACGGTGCCACTTTCTGCCATCAAAAAGTGCTCTCAGCGGAAGCCTTTGGGTACACCTGAACTCCCTGGGGGAGCCTTTACGCAACCCCACACTCAACAGGACTCTGCGTCTTCACTCTTTCCTAACAACCCTAAACATAACCCTAACCGCAACAAGAAGCTCAACCCGAGTTAGACCCGAAAAAACACGTACGGTGCCACTTTCTGCCATCAAAAAGTGCTCTCAGCGGAAGCCTTTGGGTACACCTGAACTCCCTGGGGGAGCCTTTACGCAACCCCACACTCAACAGGACTCTGTGTCTTCACTCTTTCCTAACAACCCTAAACATAACCCTAACCGCAACAAGAAGCTGAACCCGAGTTAGACCCGAAAAAACACGTACGGTGCCACTTTCTGCCATCAAAAAGTGCTCTCAGCGGAAGCCTTTGGGTACACCTGAACTCCCTGGGGAAGCCTTTACGCAAACCCACACTCAACAGGACTCTGCGTCTTCACTCTTTCCTAACAACCCTAAACATAAGCCTAACCGGAACAAGAAGCTGAACCCGAGTTAGACCCGAAAAAACACGTACGGTGCCACTTTCTGCCATCAAAAAGTGCTCTCAGCGGAAGCCTTTGGGTACACCTGAACTCCCTGGGGGAGCCTTTACGCAACCCCACACTCAACAGGACTCTGCGTCTTCACTCTTTCCTAACAACCCTAAACATAACCCTAACCGCAACAAGAAGCTGAACCCGAGTTAGACCCGAAAAAACACGTACGGTGCCACTTTCTGCCATCAAAAAGTGCTCTCAGCGGAAGCCTTTGGGTACACCTGAACTCCCTGGGGGAGCCTTTACGCAACCCCACACTCAACAGGACTCTGCGTCTTCACTCTTTCCTAACAACCCTAAACATAACCCTAACCGCAACAAGAAGCTGAACCCGAGTTAGACCCGAAAAAACACGTACGGTGCCACTTTCTGCCATCAAAAAGTGCTCTGAGCGGAAGCCTTTGGGTACACCTGAACTCCCTGGGGGAGCCTTTACGCAACCCCACACTCAACAGGACTCTGCGTCTTCACTCTTTCCTAACAACCCTAAACATAACCCTAACCGGAACAAGAAGCTGAACCCGAGTTAGACCCGAAAAAACACGTACGGTGCCACTTTCTGCCATCCAAAAGTGCTCTCAGCGGAAGCCTTTGGGTACACCTGAACTCCCTGGGGGAGCCTTTACGCAACCCCACACTCAACAGGACTCTGCGTCTTCACTCTTTCCTAACAACCCTAAACATAACCCTAACCGCAACAAGAAGCTGAACCCGAGTTAGACCCGAAAAAACACGTACGGTGCCACTTTCTGCCATCAAAAAGTGCTCTCAGCGGAAGCCTTTGGGTACACCTGAACTCCCTGGGGGAGCCTTTACGCAACCGCACACTCAACAGGACTCTGCGTCTTCACTCTTTCCTAACAACCCTAAACATAACCCTAACCGGAACAAGAAGCTGAACCCGAGTTAGACCCGAAAAAACACGTACGGTGCCACTTTCTGCCATCAAAAAGTGCTCTCAGCGGAAGCCTTTGGGTACACCTGAACTCCCTGGGGAAGCCTTTACGCAACCCCACACTCAACAGGACTCTGCGTCTTCACTCTTTCCTAACAACCCTAAACATAACCCTAACCGCAACAAGAAGCTGAACCCGAGTTAGACCCGAAAAAACACGTACGGTGCCACTTTCTGCCATCAAAAAGTGCTCTCAGCGGAAGCCTTTGGGTACACCTGAACTCCCTGGGAAGCCTTTACGCAACCCCACACTCAACAGGACTCTGCGTCTTCACTCTTTCCTAACAACCCTAAACATAAGCCTAACCGGAACAAGAAGCTGAACCCGAGTTAGACCCGAAAAAACACGTACGGTGCCACTTTCTGCCATCAAAAAGTGCTCTGAGCGGAAGCCTTTGGGTACACCTGAACTCCCTGGGGGAGCCTTTACGCAACCCCACACTCAACAGGACTCTGCGTCTTCACTCTTTCCTAACAACCCTAAACATAACCCTAACCGCAACAAGAAGCTGAACCCGAGTTAGACCCGAAAAAACACGTACGGTGCCACTTTCTGCCATCAAAAAGTGCTCTGAGCGGAAGCCTTTGGGTACACCTGAACTCCCTGGGGGAGCCTTTACGCAACCCCACACTCAACAGGACTCTGCGTCTTCACTCTTTCCTAACAACCCTAAACATAACCCTAACCGCAACAAGAAGCTGAACCCGAGTTAGACCCGAAAAAACACGTACGGTGCCACTTTCTGCCATCAAAAAGTGCTCTGAGTGGAAGCCTTTGGGTACACCTGAACTCCCTGGGGGAGCCTTTACGCAACCCCACACTCAACAGGACTCTGCGTCTTCACTCTTTCCTAACAACCCTAAACATAACCCTAACCGCAACAAGAAGCTCAACCCGAGTTAGACCCGAAAAAACACGTACGGTGCCACTTTCTGCCATCCAAAAGTGCTCTCAGCGGAAGCCTTTGGGTACACCTGAACTCCCTGGGGGAGCCTTTACGCAACCCCACACTCAACAGGACTCTGCGTCTTCACTCTTTCCTAACAACCCTAAACATAACCCTAACCGCAACAAGAAGCTGAACCCGAGTTAGACCCGAAAAAACACGTACGGTGCCACTTTCTGCCATCAAAAAGTGCTCTCAGCGGAAGCCTTTGGGTACACCTGAACTCCCTGGGGGAGCCTTTACGCAACCGCACACTCAACAGGACTCTGCGTCTTCACTCTTTCCTAACAACCCTAAACATAACCCTAACCGGAACAAGAAGCTGAACCCGAGTTAGACCCGAAAAAACACGTACGGTGCCACTTTCTGCCATCAAAAAGTGCTCTCAGCGGAAGCCTTTGGGTACACCTGAACTCCCTGGGGGAGCCTTTACGCAACCCCACACTCAACAGGACTCTGCGTCTTCACTCTTTCCTAACAACCCTAAACATAACCCTAACCGCAACAAGAAGCTGAACCCGAGTTAGACCCGAAAAAACACGTACGGTGCCACTTTCTGCCATCAAAAAGTGCTCTCAGCGGAAGCCTTTGGGTACACCTGAACTCCCTGGGGGAGCCTTTACGCAACCCCACACTCAACAGGACTCTGCGTCTTCACTCTTTCCTAACAACCCTAAACATAACCCTAACCGGAACAAGAAGCTCAACCCGAGTTAGACCCGAAAAAACACGTACGGTGCCACTTTCTGCCATCAAAAAGTGCTCTGAGCGGAAGCCTTTGGGTACACCTGAACTCCCTGGGGGAGCCTTTACGCAACCCCACACTCAACAGGACTCTGCGTCTTCACTCTTTCCTAACAACCCTAAACATAACCCTAACCGCAACAAGAAGCTGAACCCGAGTTAGACCCGAAAAAACACGTACGGTGCCACTTTCTGCCATCAAAAAGTGCTCTGAGCGGAAGCCTTTGGGTACACCTGAACTCCCTGGGGGAGCCTTTACGCAACCCCACACTCAACAGGACTCTGCGTCTTCACTCTTTCCTAACAACCCTAAACATAACCCTAACCGCAACAAGAAGCTCAACCCGAGTTAGACCCGAAAAAACACGTACGGTGCCACTTTCTGCCATCAAAAAGTGCTCTCAGCGGAAGCCTTTGGGTACACCTGAACTCCCTGGGGGAGCCTTTACGCAACCCCACACTCAACAGGACTCTGCGTCTTCACTCTTTCCTAACAACCCTAAACATAAGCCTAACCGGAACAAGAAGCTCAACCCGAGTTAGACCCGAAAAAACATGTACGGTGCCACTTTCTGCCATCAAAAAGTGCTCTCAGCGGAAGCCTTTGGGTACACCTGAACTCCCTGGGGGAGCCTTTACGCAACCCCACACTCAGCAGGACTCTGCGTCTTCACTCTTTCCTAACAACCCTAAACATAACCCTAACCGCAACAAGAAGCTGAACCCGAGTTAGACCCGAAAAAACACGTACGGTGCCACTTTCTGCCATCAAAAAGTGCTCTGAGCGGAAGCCTTTGGGTACACCTGAACTCCCTGGGGGAGCCTTTACGCAACCCCACACTCAACAGGACTCTGCGTCTTCACTCTTTCCTAACAACCCTAAACATAACCCTAAACGCAACAAGAAGCTCAACCCGAGTTAGACCCGAAAAAACACGTACAGTGCCACTTTCTGCCATCAAAAAGTGCTCTGAGCGGAAGCCTTTGGGTACACCTGAACTCCCTGGGGGAGCCTTTACGCAACCCCACACTCAACAGGACTCTGCGTCTTCACTCTTTCCTAACAACCCTAAACATAACCCTAACCGCAACAAGAAGCTGAACCCGAGTTAGACCCGAAAAAACACGTACGGTGCCACTTTCTGCCATCAAAAAGTGCTCTCAGCGGAAGCCTTTGGGTACACCTGAACTCCCTGGGGGAGCCTTTACGCAACCGCACACTCAACAGGACTCTGCGTCTTCACTCTTTCCTAACAACCCTAAACATAACCCTAACCGGAACAAGAAGCTGAACCCGAGTTAGACCCGAAAAAACACGTACGGTGCCACTTTCTGCCATCAAAAAGTGCTCTCAGCGGAAGCCTTTGGGTACACCTGAACTCCCTGGGGGAGCCTTTACGCAACCCCACACTCAACAGGACTCTGCGTCTTCACTCTTTCCTAAAAGCCCTAAACATAAGCCTAACCGGAACAAGAAGCTCAACCCGAGTTAGACCCGAAAAAACACGTACGGTGCCACTTTCTGCCATCAAAAAGTGCTCTGAGCGGAAGCCTTTGGGTACACCTGAACTCCCTGGGGGAGCCTTTACGCAACCCCACACTCAACAGGACTCTGCGTCTTCACTCTTTCCTAACAACCCTAAACATAACCCTAACCGCAACAAGAAGCTGAACCCGAGTTAGACCCAAAAAAACACGTACGGTGCCACTTTCTGCCATCAAAAAGTGCTCTCAGCGGAAGCCTTTGGGTACACCTGAACTCCCTGGGGGAGCCTTTACGCAACCCCACACTCAACAGGACTCTGCGTCTTCACTCTTTCCTAACAACCCTAAACATAACCCTAACCGCAACAAGAAGCTGAACCCGAGTTAGACCCGAAAAAACACGTACGGTGCCACTTTCTGCCATCAAAAAGTGCTCTCAGCGGAAGCCTTTGGGTACACCTGAACTCCCTGGGGGAGCCTTTACGCAACCCCACACTCAACAGGACTCTGCGTCTTCACTCTTTCCTAACAACCCTAAACATAACCCTAACCGGAACAAGAAGCTGAACCCGAGTTAGACCCGAAAAAACACGTACGGTGCCACTTTCTGCCATCCAAAAGTGCTCTCAGCGGAAGCCTTTGGGTACACCTGAACTCCCTGGGGGAGCCTTTACGCAACCCCACACTCAACAGGACTCTGCATCTTCACTCTTTCCTAACAACCCTAAACATAACCCTAACCGCAACAAGGAGCTCAACCCACGTTAGACCCGAAAAAACACGTACGGTGCCACTTTCTGCCATCAAAAAGTGCTCTCAGCGGAAGCCTTTGGGTACACCTGAACTCCCTGGGGAAGCCTTTACGCAACCCCACACTCAACAGGACTCTGCGTCTTCACTCTTTCCTAACAACCCTAAACATAACCCTAACCGCAACAAGAAGCTGAACCCGAGTTAGACCCGAAAAAACACGTACGGTGCCACTTTCTGCCATCAAAAAGTGCTCTCAGCGGAAGCCTTTGGGTACACCTGAACTCCCTGGGGGAGCCTTTACGCAACCCCACACTCAACAGGACTCTGCGTCTTCACTCTTTCCTAACAACCCTAAACATAAGCCTAACCGGAACAAGAAGCTCAACCCGAGTTAGACCCGAAAAAACACGTACGGTGCCACTTTCTGCCATCAAAAAGTGCTCTCAGCGGAAGCCTTTGGGTACACCTGAACTCCCTGGGGGAGCCTTTACGCAACCCCACACTCAACAGGACTCTGCGTCTTCACTCTTTCCTAACAACCCTAAACATAACCCTAACCGCAACAAGAAGCTCAACCCGAGTTAGACCCGAAAAAACACGTACGGTGCCACTTTCTGCCATCAAAAAGTGCTCTGAGCGGAAGCCTTTGGGTACACCTGAACTCCCTGGGGGAGCCTTTACGCAACCCCACACTCAACAGGACTCTGCGTCTTCACTCTTTCCTAACAACCCTAAACATAACCCTAACCGCAACAAGAAGCTCAACCCGAGTTAGACCCGAAAAAACACGTACGGTGCCACTTTCTGCCATCAAAAAGTGCTCTGAGCGGAAGCCTTTGGGTACACCTGAACTCCCTGGGGGAGCCTTTACGCAACCCCACACTCAACAGGACTCTGCGTCTTCACTCTTTCCTAACAACCCTAAACATAACCCTAACCGCAACAAGAAGCTCAACCCGAATTAGACCCGAAAAAACACGTACGGTGCCACTTTCTGCCATCCAAAAGTGCTCTCAGCGGAAGCCTTTGGGTACACCTGAACTCCCTGGGGGAGCCTTTACGCAACCCCACACTCAACAGGACTCTGCGTCTTCACTCTTTCCTAACAACCCTAAACATACCCCTAACCGCAACAAGAAGCTGAACCCGAGTTAGACCCGAAAAAACACGTACGGTGCCACTTTCTGCCATCCAAAAGTGCTCTCAGCGGAAGCCTTTGGGTACACCTGAACTCCCTGGGGGAGCCTTTACGCAACCGCACACTCAACAGGACTCTGCGTCTTCACTCTTTCCTAACAACCCTAAACATAACCCTAACCGCAACAAGAAGCTGAACCCGAGTTAGACCCGAAAAAACACGTACGGTGCCACTTTCTGCCATCAAAAAGTGCTCTCAGCGGAAGCCTTTGGGTACACCTGAACTCCCTGGGGGAGCCTTTACGCAACCCCACACTCAACAGGACTCTGCGTCTTCACTCTTTCCTAACAACCCTAAACATAAGCCTAACCGGAACAAGAAGCTCAACCCGAGTTAGACCCGAAAAAACACGTACGGTGCCACTTTCTGCCATCAAAAAGTGCTCTCAGCGGAAGCCTTTGGGTACACCTGAACTCCCTGGGGGAGCCTTTACGCAACCCCACACTCAACAGGACTCTGCGTCTTCACTCTTTCCTAACAACCCTAAACATAACCCTAACCGCAACAAGAAGCTGAACCCGAGTTAGACCCGAAAAAACACGTACGGTGCCACTTTCTGCCATCAAAAAGTGCTCTGAGCGGAAGCCTTTGGGTACACCTGAACTCCCTGGGGGAGCCTTTACGCAACCCCACACTCAACAGGACTCTGCGTCTTCACTCTTTCCTAACAACCCTAAAACATAAGCCTAACCGGAACAAGAAGCTGAACCCGAGTTAGACCCGAAAAAACACGTACGGTGCCACTTTCTGCCATCAAAAAGTGCTCTCAGCGGAAGCCTTTGGGTACACCTGAACTCCCTGGGGGAGCCTTTACGCAACCCCACACTCAACAGGACTCTGCGTCTTCACTCTTTCCTAACAACCCTAAACATAAGCCTAACCGGAACAAGAAGCTCAACCCGAGTTAGACCCGAAAAAACACGTACGGTGCCACTTTCTGCCATCAAAAAGTGCTCTCAGCGGAAGCCTTTGGGTACACCTGAACTCCCTGGGGGAGCCTTTACGCAACCCCACACTCAACAGGACTCTGCGTCTTCACTCTTTCCTAACAACCCTAAACATAACCCTAACCGCAACAAGAAGCTCAACCCGAGTTAGACCCGAAAAAACACGTACGGTGCCACTTTCTGCCATCAAAAAGTGCTCTCAGCGGAAGCCTTTGGGTACACCTGAACTCCCTGGGGGAGCCTTTACGCAACCCCACACTCAACAGGACTCTGCGTCTTCACTCTTTCCTAACAACCCTAAACATAACCCTAAACGCAACAAGAAGCTCAACCCGAGTTAGACCCGAAAAAACACGTACAGTGCCACTTTCTGCCATCAAAAAGTGCTCTGAGCGGAAGCCTTTGGGTACACCTGAACTCCCTGGGGGAGCCTTTACGCAACCCCACACTCAACAGGACTCTGCGTCTTCACTCTTTCCTAACAACCCTAAACATAACCCTAACCGCAACAAGAAGCTCAACCCGAGTTAGACCCGAAAAAACACGTACGGTGCCACTTTCTGCCATCCAAAAGTGCTCTCAGCGGAAGCCTTTGGGTACACCTGAACTCCCTGGGGGAGCCTTTACGCAAACCCACACTCAACAGGACTCTGCGTCTTCACTCTTTCCTAACAACCCTAAACATAACCCTAACCGCAACAAGAAGCTGAACCCGAGTTAGACCCGAAAAAACACGTACGGTGCCACTTTCTGCCATCAAAAAGTGCTCTCAGCGGAAGCCTTTGGGTACACCTGAACTCCCTGGGGGAGCCTTTACGCAACCGCACACTCAACAGGACTCTGCGTCTTCACTCTTTCCTAACAACCCTAAACATAACCCTAACCGGAACAAGAAGCTGAACCCGAGTTAGACCCGAAAAAACACGTACGGTGCCACTTTCTGCCATCAAAAAGTGCTCTCAGCGGAAGCCTTTGGGTACACCTGAACTCCCTGGGGGAGCCTTTACGCAACCCCACACTCAACAGGACTCTGCGTCTTCACTCTTTCCTAAAAACCCTAAACATAAGCCTAACCGGAACAAGAAGCTCAACCCGAGTTAGACCCGAAAAAACACGTACGGTGCCACTTTCTGCCATCAAAAAGTGCTCTCAGCGGAAGCCTTTGGGTACACCTGAACTCCCTGGGGGAGCCTTTACGCAACCCCACACTCAACAGGACTCTGCGTCTTCACTCTTTCCTAACAACCCTAAACATAACCCTAACCGCAACAAGAAGCTGAACCCGAGTTAGACCCGAAAAAACACGTACGGTGCCACTTTCTGCCATCAAAAAGTGCTCTGAGCGGAAGCCTTTGGGTACACCTGAACTCCCTGGGGGAGCCTTTACGCAACCCCACACTCAACAGGACTCTGCGTCTTCACTCTTTCCTAACAACCCTAAACATAACCCTAAACGCAACAAGAAGCTCAACCCGAGTTTGACCCGAAAAAACACGTACGGTGCCACTTTCTGCCATCAAAAAGTGCTCTCAGCGGAAGCCTTTGGGTACACCTGAACTCCCTGGGGGAGCCTTTACGCAACCCCACACTCAACAGGACTCTGCGTCTTCACTCTTTCCTAACAACCCTAAACATAACCCTAACTGCAACAAGAAGCTCAACCCGAGTTAGACCCGAAAAAACACGTACGGTGCCACTTTCTGCCATCCAAAAGTGCTCTGAGCGGAAGCCTTTGGGTACACCTGAACTCCCTGGGGGAGCCTTTACGCAACCCCACACTCAACAGGACTCTGCGTCTTCACTCTTTCCTAACAACCCTAAACATAACCCTAACCGCAACAAGAAGCTCAACCCGAGTTAGACCCGAAAAAACACGTACGGTGCCACTTTCTGCCATCAAAAAGTGCTCTTAGCGGAAGCCTTGGGAACACCTGAACTCCCTGGGGGAGCCTTTACGCAACCCCACACTCAACAGGACTCTGCGTCTTCACTCTTTCCTAAAAACCCTAAACATAAGCCTAACCGGAACAAGAAGCTCAACCCGAGTTAGACCCGAAAAAACACGTACGGTGCCACTTTCTGCCATCAAAAAGTGCTCTCAGCGGAAGCCTTTGGGTACACCTGAACTCCCTGGGGGAGCCTTTACGCAACCCCACACTCAACAGGACTCTGCGTCTTCACTCTTTCCTAACAACCCTAAACATAACCCTAACCGCAACAAGAAGCTGAACCCGAGTTAGACCCGAAAAAACACGTACGGTGCCACTTTCTGCCATCAAAAAGTGCTCTGAGCGGAAGCCTTTGGGTACACCTGAACTCCCTGGGGGAGCCTTTACGCAACCCCACACTCAACAGGACTCTGCGTCTTCACTCTTTCCTAACAACCCTAAACATAACCCTAACCGCAACAAGAAGCTCAACCCGAGTTAGACCCGAAAAAACACGTACGGTGCCACTTTCTGCCATCTAAAAGTGCTCTCAGCGGAAGCCTTTGGGTACACCTGAACTCCCTGGGGGAGCCTTTACGCAACTGCACACTCAACAGGACTCTGCGTCTTCACTCTTTCCTAACAACCCTAAACATAACCCTAACTGCAACAAGAAGCTCAACCCGAGTTAGACCCGAAAAAACACGTACGGTGCCACTTTCTGCCATCCAAAAGTGCTCTGAGCGGAAGCCTTTGGGTACACCTGAACTCCCTGGGGGAGCCTTTACGCAACCCCACACTCAACAGGACTCTGCGTCTTCACTCTTTCCTAACAACCCTAAACATAAGCCTAACCGGAACAAGAAGCTGAACCCGAGTTAGACCCGAAAAAACACGTACGGTGCCACTTTCTGCCATCAAAAAGTGCTCTCAGCGGAAGCCTTTGGGTACACCTGAACTCCCTGGGGGAGCCTTTACGCAACCGCACACTCAACAGGACTCTGCGTCTTCACTCTTTCCTAACAACCCTAAACATAACCCTAACCGCA